>NW_028118796.1:0-208876 GCF_965113315.1 Podarcis vaucheri
TTTTGAGTGCTAAAGCTTTCAGGGGAGCATTTGCAACCAGTTGGCACCATTTTGGAGTGAATTGCCAAAAGTCAGATTTTTGCTGAAATTGTGACCCCGGGGCTTAGGGATTTTTTTAAAAAAATATTTTCTGCCGGTTAAGTTTTTGAGGGCTGATTTCTTGTCCTGTGATAAAAAGCCTTCTGTTCCCATCGCCAAAGCCTTCAGGGAAGCATTTGCAACCAGTTGGCACCATTTTGGAGTGAATTGCCAAAAATCAGATTTTTGCTGAAATTGTGACCCCGGGGCTTAGGGATTTTTTTAAAAAAATATTTTCTGCTGGTTAAGTTTTTGAGGGCTGATTTCTTGTCCTGTGATAAAGAGGCTTCTGTTTTGAGTGCCAAAGCTTTCAGGAGAGCATTTTCAAGCTTTTGGCACCATTTTGAAGTGAATTGCCAAAAGTCAGATTTTTGCTGAAATTGTGACCCCGGGGCTTAGGGATTTTTTCAAAAAAATATTTTCTGCGGGTTAGGTTTTTGAGGGCTGATTTCTTGTCCTGTGATAAAAAGCCTTCTGTTTCGAGTGGCAAACCCTTCAGGAGAGCATTTTCAAGCTTTTGGCACCATTTTGGAGTGAATTGCCAAAAGTCAGATTTTTGCTGAAATTGTGACCCCGGGGGCTTAGGGATTTTTTCAAAAAAATATTTTCTGCCGGTTAAGTTTTTGAGGGCTGATTTCTTATCCTGTGATAAAAAGCCTTCTGTTTCTATTGCTAAAGCTTTCAGGGGAGCATTTGCAACCAGTTGGCACCATTTTGGAGTGAATTGCCAAAAGTCAGATTTTTGCTAAAATTGTGACCCCGGGGCTTAGGGATTTTTTCAAAAAAATATTTTCTGCCCGTTAAGTTTTTGAGGGCTGATTTCTTGTCCTGTGATAAAAAGTCTTCTGTTTCCATTGCTTAAAGCTTTCATGGGAGCATTTGCAACCAGTTGGCACCATTTTGGAGTGAATTGCCAAAAGTCAGATTTTTGCTGAAATTGTGACCCCGGGGCTTAGGGATTTTTTCAAAAAAATATTTTCTGCCGGTTAGGTTTCTGAGGGCTGATTTCTTGTCCTGTGATAAAAAGCCTTCTGTTTCGAGTGGCAAACCTTTCAGGAGAGCATTTTCAAGCTTTTGGCACCATTTTGGAGTGAATTGCCAAAAGTCAGATTTTTGCTGAAATTGTGACCCCGGGGCTTAGGGATTTTTTCAAAAAAATATTTTCTGCCGGTTAAGTTTTTGAGGGCTGATTTCTTGTCCTGTGATAAAAAGCCTTCTGTTTCTATTGCTAAAGCTTTCAGGGGAGCATTTGCAACCAGTTGGCACCATTTTGGAGTGAATTGCCAAAAGTCAGATTTTTGCTGAAATTGTGACCCCGGGGCTTAGGGATTTTTTCAAAAAAATATTTTCTGCCCGTTAAGTTTTTGAGGGCTGATTTCTTGTCCTGTGATAAAAAGTCTTCTGTTTCCATTGCTTAAAGCTTTCAGGGGAGCATTTGCAACCAGTTGGCACCATTTTGGAGTGAATTGCCAAAAGTCAGATTTTTGCTGAAATTGTGACCCCGGGGCTTAGGGATTTTTTCAAAAAAATATTTTCTGCTGGTTAAGTTTTTGAGGGCTGATTTCTTGTCCTGTGATAAAGAGGCTTCTGTTTTGAGTGCCAAAGCTTTCAGGAGAGCATTTTCAAGCTTTTGGCACCATTTTGAAGTGAATTGCCAAAAGTCAGATTTTTGCTGAAATTGTGACCCCGGGGCTTAGGGATTTTTTCAAAAAAATATTTTCTGCCGGTTAGGTTTTTGAGGGCTGATTTCTTGTCCTGTGATAAAAAGCCTTCTGTTTCGAGTGGCAAACCTTTCAGGAGAGCATTTTCAAGCTTTTGGCACCATTTTGGAGTGAATTGCCAAAAGTCAGATTTTTGCTGAAATTGTGACCCCGGGGCTTAGGGATTTTTTCAAAAAAATATTTTCTGCCGGTTAGGTTTTTAGGGCTGATTTCTTGTCCTGTGATAAAAAGCCTTCTGTTTTGAGTGCTAAAGCTTTCAGGGGAGCATTTGCAACCAGTTGGCACCATTTTGGAGTGAATTGCCAAAAGTCAGATTTTTGCTGAAATTGTGACCCCGGGGCTTAGGGATTTTTTTAAAAAAATATTTTCTGCCGGTTAAGTTTTTGAGGGCTGATTTCTTGTCCTGTGAGAAAAAGCCTTCTGTTTCGAGTGGCAAATCGTTCAGGAGAGCATTTTCAAGCTTTTGGCACCATTTTGGAGTGAATTGCCAAAAGTCAGATTTTTGCTGAAATTGTGACCCCGGGGCTTAGGGATTTTTTCAAAAAAATATTTTCTGCCGGTTAAGTTTTTGAGGGCTGATTTCTTGTCCTGTGATAAAAAGCCTTCTGTTTTGAGTGCCAAACCCTTCAGGAGAGCATTTTCAACCTTTTGGCACCATTTTGGAGTGACTTGCCAAAAGTCAGATTTTTGCTGAAATTGTGACTCCGGGGTTTGGGGATTTTTTCAAAAAAATATTTTCTGCCGGTTAAGGTTTTGAGGGCTGATTTCTTGTCCTGTGATAAAAAGCCTTCTGTTTCGAGTGCCAAACCTTTTAGGAGAGCATTTTCAAGCTTTTGGCACCATTTTTGAGTGAATTGCCAAAAGTCAGATTTTTGCTGAAATTGTGGCTTAGGGATTTTTTCAAAAAAATATTTTCTGCCGGTTAAGGTTTTGAGGGCTGATTTCTTGTCCTGTGATAAAAAGCCTTCTGTTTCGAGTGCCAAACCTTTCAGGAGAGCATTTTCAACCTTTTGGCACCATTTTTGAGTGAATTGCCAAAAGTCAGATTTTTGCTGAAATTGTGGCTTAGGGATTTTTTCAAAAAAATATTTTCTGCCGGTTATGTTTTTAGGGCTGATTTCTTGTCCTGTGATAAAAAGCCTTCTGTTTTGAGTGCTAAAGCTTTCAGGGGAGCATTTGCAACCAGTTGGCACCATTTTGGAGTGAATTGCCAAAAGTCAGATTTTTGCTGAAATTGTGACCCCGGGGCTTAGGGATTTTTTTAAAAAAATATTTTCTGCCGGTTAAGTTTTTGAGGGCTGATTTCTTGTCCTGTGAGAAAAAGCCTTCTGTTTTGAGTGCCAAACCCTTCAGGAGAGCATTTTCAACCTTTTGGCACCATTTTGGAGTGACTTGCCAAAAGTCAGATTTTTGCTGAAATTGGGACTCCGGGGTTTGGGGATTTTTTCAAAAAAATATTTTCTGCCGGTTAAGTTTTTGAGGGCTTATTTCTTGTCCTGTGATAAAAAGCCTTCTGTTTCGAGTGCCAAACCTTTCACGAGAGCATTTTCAAGCTTTTGGCACCATTTTTGAGTGAATTGCCAAAAGTCAGATTTTTGCTGAAATTGTGACCCCGGGGCTTAGGGATTTTTTCAAAAAAATATTTTCTGCCCGTTAAGTTTTTGAGGGTTGATTTCTTGTCCTGTGATAAAAAGCCTTCTGTTTCGATTGCCAAACCTTTCAGGAGAGCATATTCAAGCTTCTGGCACCATTTTTGAGTGAATTGCCAAAAGTCAGATTTTTGCTGAAATTGTGACCCCGGGGCTTAGGGATTTTTTCAAAAAAATATTTTCTGCCGGTTAAGTTTTTGAGGGCTGATTTCTTGTCCTGTGATAAAAAGGCTTCTGTTTTGAGTGCCAAACCTTTCAGGAGAGCATTTTCAACCTTTTGGCACCATTTTGGAGTGAATTGCCAAAAGCCAGATTTTTGCTGAAATTGTGACCCCGGGGCTTAGGGATTTTTTCAAAAAAATATTTTCTGCCGGTTAAGTTTTTGAGGGCTGATTTCTTGTCCTGTGATAAAAAGCCTTCTGTTTTGAGTGCCAAACCCTTCAGGAGAGCATTTTCAACCTTTTGGCACCATTTTGGAGTGACTTGCCAAAAGTCAGATTTTTGCTGAAATTGTGACTCCGGGGTTTGGGGATTTTTTCAAAAAAATATTTTCTGCCGGTTAAGGTTTTGAGGGCTGATTTCTTGTCCTGTGATAAAAAGCCTTCTGTTTCGAGTGCCAAACCTTTTAGGAGAGCATTTTCAAGCTTTTGGCACCATTTTTGAGTGAATTGCCAAAAGTCAGATTTTTGCTGAAATTGTGGCTTAGGGATTTTTTCAAAAAAATATTTTCTGCCGGTTAAGGTTTTGAGGGCTGATTTCTTGTCCTGTGATAAAAAGCCTTCTGTTTCGAGTGCCAAACCTTTCAGGAGAGCATTTTCAAGCTTTTGGCACCATTTTTGAGTGAATTGCCAAAAGTCAGATTTTTGCTGAAATTGTGGCTTAGGGATTTTTTCAAAAAAATATTTTCTGCCGGTTAAGGTTTTGAGGGCTGATTTCTTGTCCTGTGATAAAAAGGCTTCTGTTTCGAGTGCCAAAGCTTTCAGGGGAGCATTTGCAACCAGTTGGCACCATTTTGGAGTGAATTACCAAAAGTCAGATTTTTGCTGAAATTGTGACCCCGGGGCTTAGGGATTTTTTCAAAAAAATATTTTCTGCCTGTTATGTTTTTAGGGCTGATTTCTTGTCCTGTGATAAAAAGCCTTCTGTTTTGAGTGCTAAAGCTTTCAGGGGAGCATTTGCAACCAGTTGGCACCATTTTGCAGTGAATTGCCAAAAGTCAGATTTTTGCTGAAATTGTGACCCCGGGGCTTAGGGATTTTTTTAAAAAAATATTTTCTGCCGGTTAAGTTTTTGAGGGCTGATTTCTTGTCCTGTGAGAAAAAGCCTTCTGTTTTGAGTGCCAAACCCTTCAGGAGAGCATTTTCAACCTTTTGGCACCATTTTGGAGTGACTTGCCAAAAGTCAGATTTTTGCTGAAATTGTGACTCCGGGCTTTGGGGATTTTTTCAAAAAAATATTTTCTGCCGGTTAAGTTTTTGAGGGCTGATTTCTTGTCCTGTGATAAAAAGCCTTCTGTTTCGAGTGCCAAACCTTTCAGGAGAGCATATTCAAGCTTCTGGCACCATTTTTGAGTGAATTGCCAAAAGTCAGATTTTTGCTGAAATTGTGACCCCGGGGCTTAGGGATTTTTTCAAAAAAATATTTTCTGCCGGTTAAGTTTTTGAGGGCTGATTTCTTGTCCTGTGATAAAAAGGCTTCTGTTTTGAGTGCCAAACCTTTCAGGAGAGCATTTTCAACCTTTTGGCACCATTTTGGAGTGAATTGCCAAAAGCCAGATTTTTGCTGAAATTGTGACCCCGGGGCTTAGGGATTTTTTCAAAAAAATATTTTCTGCCGGTTAAGTTTTTGAGGGCTGATTTCTTGTCCTGTGATAAAAAGCCTTCTGTTTCCATTGCTAAAGCTTTCAGGGGAGCATTTGCAACCAGTTGGCACCATTTTGGAGTGAATTGCCAAAATTCAGATTTTTGCTGAAATTGTGACCCCGGGGCTTAGGGATTTTTTCAAAAAAATATTTTTTGCCCGTTAAGTTGTTGAGGGCTGATTTCTTGTCCTGTGATAAAAAGGCTTCTGTTTCGAGTGCCAAACCTTTCAGGAGAGCATTTTCAACCTTTTGGCACCATTTTGGAGTGAATTGCCAAAAGTCAGATTTTTGCTGAAATTGTGACTCCGGGGCTTGGGGATTTTTTCAAAAAAATATTTTCTGCCGGTTAAGTTTTTGAGGGCTGATTTCTTGTCCTGTGATAAAAAGCCTTCTGTTTCCATCGCCAAAGCTTTCAGGGGAGCATTTGCAACCAGTTGGCACCATTTTGGAGTGAATTGCCAAAAGTCAGATTTTTGCTGAAATTGTGACCCCGGGGCTTAGGGATTTTTTCAAAAAAATATTTTCTGCCGGTTAAGTTTTTGAGGGCTTATTTCTTGTCCTGTGATAAAAAGCCTTCTGTTTCGAGTGCCAAACCTTTCAGGAGAGCATTTTCAAGCTTTTGGCACCATTTTTGAGTGAATTGCCAAAAGTCAGATTTTTGCTGAAATTGTGGCTTAAGGATATTTTCAAAAAAATATTTTCTGCCGGTTAAGGTTTTGAGGGCTGATTTCTTGTCCTGTGATAAAAAGCCTTCTGTTTCGAGTGCCAAACCTTTCAGGAGAGCATTTTCAAGCTTTTGGCACCATTTTGGAGTGAATTGCCAAAAGTCAGATTTTTGCTGAAATTGTGACCCCGGGGCTTAGGGATTTTTTCAAAAAAATATTTTCTGCCGGTTAAGGTTTTGAGGGCTGATTTCTTGTCCTGTGATAAAAAGCCTTCTGTTTCGAGTGCCAAACCTTTGAGGAGAGCATTTTCAAGCTTTTGGCACCATTTTTGAGTGAATTGCCAAAAGTCAGATTTTGACTGAAATTGTGACCCCGGGGCTTAGGGATTTTTTCAAAAAAATATTTTCTGCCCGTTAAGTTTTTGAGGGTTGATTTCTTGTCCTGTGATAAAAAGCCTTCTGTTTCGATTGCCAAACCTTTCAGGAGAGCATTTTCAAGCTTCTGGCACCATTTTTGAGTGAATTGCCAAAAGTCAGATTTTTGCTGAAATTGTGACCCCGGGGCTTAGGGATTTTTTCAAAAAAATATTTTCTGCCGGTTAAGTTTTTGAGGGCTGATTTCTTGTCCTGTGATAAAAAGGCTTCTGTTTTGAGTGCCAAACCTTTCAGGAGAGCATTTTCAACCTTTTGGCACCATTTTGGAGTGAATTGCCAAAAGGCAGATTTTTGCTGAAATTGTGACCCCGGGGCTTAGGGATTTTTTCAAAAAAATATTTTCTGCCGGTTAAGTTTTTGAGGGCTGATTTCTTGTCCTGTGATAAAAAGCCTTCTGTTTCCATTGCTAAAGCTTTCAGGGGAGCATTTGCAACCAGTTGGCACCATTTTGGAGTGAATTGCCAAAATTCAGATTTTTGCTGAAATTGTGACCCCGGGGCTTAGGGATTTTTTCAAAAAAATATTTTTTGCCCGTTAAGTTGTTGAGGGCTGATTTCTTGTCCTGTGATAAAAAGGCTTCTGTTTCGAGTGCCAAACCTTTCAGGAGAGCATTTTCAACCTTTTGGCACCATTTTGGAGTGAATTGCCAAAAGTCAGATTTTTGCTGAAATTGTGACTCCGGGGCTTGGGGATATTTTCAAAAAAATATTTTCTGCCGGTTAAGGTTTTGAGGGCTGATTTCTTGTCCTGTGATAAAAAGCCTTCTGTTTCGAGTGCCAAACCTTTCAGGAGAGCATTTTCAAGCTTTTGGCACCATTTTGGAGTGAATTGCCAAAAGTCAGATTTTTGCTGAAATTGTGACCCCGGGGCTTAGGGATTTTTTCAAAAAAATATTTTCTGCCGGTTAAGTTTTTGAGGGCTTATTTCTTGTCCTGTGATAAAAAGCCTTCTGTTTCGAGTGCCAAACCTTTCAGGAGAGCATTTTCAAGCTTTTGGCACCATTTTTGAGTGAATTGCCAAAAGTCAGATTTTTGCTGAAATTGTGGCTTAAGCATATTTTCAAAAAAATATTTTCTGCCGGTTAAGGTTTTGAGGGCTGATTTCTTGTCCTGTGATAAAAAGCCTTCTGTTTCGAGTGCCAAACCTTTGAGGAGAGCATTTTCAAGCTTTTGGCACCATTTTTGAGTGAATTGCCAAAAGTCAGATTTTGACTGAAATTGTGACCCCGGGGCTTAGGGATTTTTTCAAAAAAATATTTTCTGCCCGTTAAGTTTTTGAGGGTTGATTTCTTGTCCTTTGATAAAAAGCCTTCTGTTTCGATTGCCAAACCTTTCAGGAGAGCATTTTCAAGCTTCTGGCACCATTTTTGAGTGAATTGCCAAAAGTCAGATTTTTGCTGAAATTGTGACCCCGGGGCTTAGGGATTTTTTCAAAAAAATATTTTCTGCCGGTTAAGTTTTTGAGGGCTGATTTCTTGTCCTGTGATAAAAAGGCTTCTGTTTTGAGTGCCAAACCTTTCAGGAGAGCATTTTCAACCTTTTGGCACCATTTTGGAGTGAATTGCCAAAAGCCAGATTTTTGCTGAAATTGTGACCCCGGGGCTTAGGGATTTTTTCAAAAAAATATTTTCTGCCGGTTAAGTTTTTGAGGGCTGATTTCTTGTCCTGTGATAAAAAGCCTTCTGTTTCCATTGCTAAAGCTTTCAGGGGAGCATTTGCAACCAGTTGGCACCATTTTGGAGTGAATTGCCAAAATTCAGATTTTTGCTGAAATTGTGACCCCGGGGCTTAGGGATTTTTTCAAAAAAATATTTTTTGCCCGTTAAGTTGTTGAGGGCTGATTTCTTGTCCTGTGATAAAAAGGCTTCTGTTTCGAGTGCCAAACCTTTCAGGAGAGCATTTTCAACCTTTTGGCACCATTTTGGAGTGAATTGCCAAAAGTCAGATTTTTGCTGAAATTGTGACTCCGGGGCTTGGGGATTTTTTCAAAAAAATATTTTCTGCCGGTTAAGTTTTTGAGGGCTGATTTCTTGTCCTGTGATAAAAAGCCTTCTGTTTCCATCGCCAAAGCTTTCAGGGGAGCATTTGCAACCAGTTGGCACCATTTTGGAGTGAATTGCCAAAAGTCAGATTTTTGCTGAAATTGTGACCCCGGGGCTTAGGGATTTTTTCAAAAAAATATTTTCTGCCGGTTAAGTTTTTGAGGGCTTATTTCTTGTCCTGTGATAAAAAGCCTTCTGTTTCGAGTGCCAAACCTTTCAGGAGAGCATTTTCAAGCTTTTGGCACCATTTTTGAGTGAATTGCCAAAAGTCAGATTTTTGCTGAAATTGTGGCTTAAGGATATTTTCAAAAAAATATTTTCTGCCGGTTAAGGTTTTGAGGGCTGATTTCTTGTCCTGTGATAAAAAGCCTTCTGTTTCGAGTGCCAAACCTTTCAGGAGAGCATTTTCAAGCTTTTGGCACCATTTTGGAGTGAATTGCCAAAAGTCAGATTTTTGCTGAAATTGTGACCCCGGGGCTTAGGGATTTTTTCAAAAAAATATTTTCTGCCGGTTAAGGTTTTGAGGGTTGATTTCTTGTCCTGTGATAAAAAGCCTTCTGTTTCGAGTGCCAAACCTTTGAGGAGAGGATTTTCAAGCTTTTGGCACCATTTTTGAGTGAATTGCCAAAAGTCAGATTTTTGCTGAAATTGTGACCCCGGGGCTTAGGGATTTTTTCAAAAAAATATTTTCTGCCGGTTAAGTTTTTGAGGGCTGATTTCTTGTCCTGTGATAAAAAGCCTTCTGTTTTGAGTGCCAAACCTTTCAGGAGAGCATTTTCAAGCTTTTGGCACCATTTTGGAGTGAATTGCCAAAAGTCAGATTTTTGCTGAAATTGTGACCCCGGGGTTTAGGGATTTTTTCAAAAAAATATTTTCTGCCCATTAAGTTTTTGAGGGTTGATTTCTTATCCTGTGATAAAAAGCCTTCTGTTACGATTGCCAAACCTTTCAGGAGAGCATTTTCAAGGTTCTGGCACCATTTTTGAGTGAACTGCCAAAAGTCAGATTTTTGCTGAAATTGTGACCCCGGGGCTTAGGGATTTTTTCAAAAAAATATTTTCTGCCGGTTAAGGTTTTGAGGGCTGATTTCTTGTCCTGTGATAAAAAGCCTTCTGTTTCGAGTGCCAAACCTTTGAGGAGAGCATTTTCAAGCTTTTGGCACCATTTTTGAGTGAATTGCCAAAAGTCAGATTTTGACTGAAATTGTGACCCCGGGGCTTAGGGATTTTTTCAAAAAAATATTTTCTGCCCGTTAAGTTTTTGAGGGTTGATTTCTTGTCCTGTGATAAAAAGCCTTCTGTTTCGATTGCCAAACCTTTCAGGAGAGCATTTTCAAGCTTCTGGCACCATTTTTGAGTGAATTGCCAAAAGTCATATTTTTGCTGAAATTGTGACCCCGGGGCTTAGGGATTTTTTCAAAAAAATATTTTCTGCCGGTTAAGTTTTTGAGGGCTTATTTCTTGTCCTGTGATAAAAAGCCTTCTGTTTCGAGTGCCAAACCTTTCAGGAGAGCATTTGCAACCGGTTGGCACCATTTTTGATTGAACTGCCAAAGGTCAGATTTTTGCTGAAATTGTGACCCCAGGGCTTAGGGATTTTTTCAAAAAAATATTTTCTGCCGGTTAAGGTTTTGAGGGCTGATTTCTTGTCCTGTGATAAAAAGCCTTCTGTTTCGAGGGCCAAACCTTTCAGGAGAGCATTTTCAAGCTTTTGGCACCATTTTTGAGTGAATTGCCAAAAGTCAGATTTTTGCTGAAATTGTGACCCCGGGGCTTAGGGATTTTTTCAAAAAAATATTTTCTGCCGGTTAAGTTTTTGAGGGCTGATTTCTTGTCCTGTGATAAAAAGCCTTCTGTTTCGAGTGCCAAACCTTTGAGGAGAGCATTTTCAAGCTTTTGGCACCATTTTTGAGTGAATTGCCAAAAGTCAGATTTTTGCTGAAATTGTGACCCCGGGGCTTAGGGATTTTTTCAAAAAAATATTTTCTGCCCGTTAAGTTTTTGAGGGTTGATTTCTTGTCCTGTGATAAAAAGCCTTCTGTTTCGAGTGCCAAACCTTTGAGGAGAGGATTTTCAAGCTTTTGGCACCATTTTTGAGTGAATTGCCAAAAGTCAGATTTTTGCTGAAATTGTGACCCCGGGGCTTAGGGATTTTTTCAAAAAAATATTTTCTGCCGGTTAAGGTTTTGAGGGCTGATTTCTTGTCCTGTGATAAAAAGCCTTCTGTTTCCATCGCCAAAGCTTTCAGGGGAGCATTTGCAACCAGTTGGCACCATTTTGGAGTGAATTGCCAAAAGTCAGATTTTTGCTGAAATTGTGACCCCGGGGCTTAGGGATTTTTTCAAAAAAATATTTTCTGCCGGTTAAGTTTTTGAGGGCTTATTTCTTGTCCTGTGATAAAAAGCCTTCTGTTTCGAGTGCCAAACCTTTCAGGACAGCATTTTCAAGCTTTTGGCACCATTTTTGAGTGAATTGCCAAAAGTCAGATTTTTGCTGAAATTGTGGCTTAAGGATATTTTCAAAAAAATATTTTCTGCCGGTTAAGGTTTTGAGGGCTGATTTCTTGTCCTGTGATAAAAAGCCTTCTGTTTCGAGTGCCAAACCTTTCAGGAGAGCATTTTCAAGCTTTTGGCACCATTTTGGAGTGAATTGCCAAAAGTCAGATTTTTGCTGAAATTGTGACCCCGGGGCTTAGGGATTTTTTCAAAAAAATATTTTCTACCGGTTAAGGTTTTGAGGGTTGATTTCTTGTCCTGTGATAAAAAGCCTTCTGTTTCGAGTGCCAAACCTTTGAGGAGAGGATTTTCAAGCTTTTGGCACCATTTTTGAGTGAATTGCCAAAAGTCAGATTTTTGCTGAAATTGTGACCCCGGGGCTTAGGGATTTTTTCAAAAAAATATTTTCTGCCCGTTAAGTTTTTGAGGGTTGATTTCTTATCCTGTGATAAAAAGCCTTCTGTTACGATTGCCAAACCTTTCAGGAGAGCATTTTCAAGGTTCTGGCACCATTTTTGAGTGAACTGCCAAAAGTCAGATTTTTGCTGAAATTGTGACCCGGGGGCTTAGGGATTTTTTCAAAAAAATATTTTCTGCCGGTTAAGGTTTTGAGGGCTGATTTCTTGTCCTGTGATAAAAAGCCTTCTGTTTCGAGTGCCAAACCTTTGAGGAGAGCATTTTCAAGCTTTTGGCACCATTTTTGAGTGAATTGCCAAAAGTCAGATTTTGACTGAAATTGTGACCCCGGGGCTTAGGGATTTTTTCAAAAAAATATTTTCTGCCCGTTAAGTTTTTGAGGGTTGATTTCTTGTCCTGTGATAAAAAGCCTTCTGTTTCGATTGCCAAACCTTTCAGGAGAGCATTTTCAAGCTTCTGGCACCATTTTTGAGTGAATTGCCAAAAGTCAGATTTTTGCTGAAATTGTGACCCCGGGGCTTAGGGATTTTTTCAAAAAAATATTTTCTGCCGGTTAAGTTTTTGAGGGCTGATTTCTTGTCCTGTGATAAAAAGGCTTCTGTTTTGAGTGCCAAACCTTTCAGGAGAGCATTTTCAACCTTTTGGCACCATTTTGGAGTGAATTGCCAAAAGCCAGATTTTTGCTGAAATTGTGACCCCGGGGCTTAGGGATTTTTTCAAAAAAATATTTTCTGCCGGTTAAGTTTTTGAGGGCTGATTTCTTGTCCTGTGATAAAAAGCCTTCTGTTTCCATTGCTAAAGCTTTCAGGGGAGCATTTGCAACCAGTTGGCACCATTTTGGAGTGAATTGCCAAAATTCAGATTTTTGCTGAAATTGTGACCCCGGGGCTTAGGGATTTTTTCAAAAAAATATTTTTTGCCCGTTAAGTTGTTGAGGGCTGATTTCTTGTCCTGTGATAAAAAGGCTTCTGTTTCGAGTGCCAAACCTTTCAGGAGAGCATTTTCAACCTTTTGGCACCATTTTGGAGTGAATTGCCAAAAGTCAGATTTTTGCTGAAATTGTGACTCCGGGGCTTGGGGATTTTTTCAAAAAAATATTTTCTGCCGGTTAAGTTTTTGAGGGCTGATTTCTTGTCCTGTGATAAAAAGCCTTCTGTTTCCATCGCCAAAGCTTTCAGGGGAGCATTTGCAACCAGTTGGCACCATTTTGGAGTGAATTGCCAAAAGTCAGATTTTTGCTGAAATTGTGGCTTAAGGATATTTTCAAAAAAATATTTTCTGCCGGTTAAGGTTTTGAGGGTTGATTTCTTGTCCTGTGATAAAAAGCCTTCTGTTTCGAGTGCCAAACCTTTGAGGAGAGGATTTTCAAGCTTTTGGCACCATTTTGGAGTGAATTGCCAAAAGTCAGATTTTTGCTGAAATTGTGACCCCGGGGCTTAGGGATTTTTTCAAAAAAATATTTTCTGCCCGTTAAGTTTTTGAGGGTTGATTTCTTATCCTGTGATAAAAAGCCTTCTGTTACGATTGCCAAACCTTTCAGGAGAGCATTTTCAAGGTTCTGGCACCATTTTTGAGTGAACTGCCAAAAGTCAGATTTTTGCTGAAATTGTGACCCCGGGGCTTAGGGATTTTTTCAAAAAAATATTTTCTGCCGGTTAAGGTTTTGAGGGCTGATTTCTTGTCCTGTGATAAAAAGCCTTCTGTTTCGAGTGCCAAACCTTTGAGGAGAGCATTTTCAAGCTTTTGGCACCATTTTTGAGTGAATTGCCAAAAGTCAGATTTTGACTGAAATTGTGACCCCGGGGCTTAGGGATTTTTTCAAAAAAATATTTTCTGCCCGTTAAGTTTTTGAGGGTTGATTTCTTGTCCTGTGATAAAAAGCCTTCTGTTTCGATTGCCAAACCTTTCAGGAGAGCATTTTCAAGCTTCTGGCACCATTTTTGAGTGAATTGCCAAAAGTCATATTTTTGCTGAAATTGTGACCCCGGGGCTTAGGGATTTTTTCAAAAAAATATTTTCTGCCGGTTAAGTTTTTGAGGGCTTATTTCTTGTCCTGTGATAAAAAGCCTTCTGTTTCGAGTGCCAAACCTTTCAGGAGAGCATTTGCAACCGGTTGGCACCATTTTTGATTGAACTGCCAAAGGTCAGATTTTTGCTGAAATTGTGACCCCAGGGCTTAGGGATTTTTTCAAAAAAATATTTTCTGCCGGTTAAGGTTTTGAGGGCTGATTTCTTGTCCTGTGATAAAAAGCCTTCTGTTTCGAGGGCCAAACCTTTCAGGAGAGCATTTTCAAGCTTTTGGCACCATTTTTGAGTGAATTGCCAAAAGTCAGATTTTTGCTGAAATTGTGACCCCGGGGCTTAGGGATTTTTTCAAAAAAATATTTTCTGCCGGTTAAGTTTTTGAGGGCTGATTTCTTGTCCTGTTATAAAAAGCCTTCTGTTTCGAGTGCCAAACCTTTGAGGAGAGCATTTTCAAGCTTTTGGCACCATTTTTGAGTGAATTGCCAAAAGTCAGATTTTTGCTGAAATTGTGACCCCGGGGCTTAGGGATTTTTTCAAAAAAATATTTTCTGCCCGTTAAGTTTTTGAGGGTTGATTTCTTGTCCTGTGATAAAAAGCCTTCTGTTTCGAGTGCCAAACCTTTGAGGAGAGGATTTTCAAGCTTTTGGCACCATTTTTGAGTGAATTGCCAAAAGTCAGATTTTTGCTGAAATTGTGACCCCGGGGCTTAGGGATTTTTTCAAAAAAATATTTTCTGCCGGTTAAGGTTTTGAGGGCTGATTTCTTGTCCTGTGATAAAAAGCCTTCTGTTTTGAGTGCCAAACCTTTCAGGAGAGCATTTTCAAGCTTTTGGCACCATTTTGGAGTGAATTGCCAAAAGTCAGATTTTTGCTGAAATTGTGACCCCGGGGTTTAGGGATTTTTTCAAAAAAATATTTTCTGCCCGTTAAGTTTTTGAGGGTTGATTTCTTATCCTGTGATAAAAAGCCTTCTGTTACGATTGCCAAACCTTTCAGGAGAGCATTTTCAAGCTTTTGGCACCATTTTTGAGTGATTTGCCAAAAGTCAGATTTTTGCTGAAATTGTGACCCCGGGGCTTAGGGATTTTTTCAAAAAAATATTTTCTGCCCGTTAAGGTTTTGAGGGCTGATTTCTTGTCCTGTGATAAAAAGCCTTCTGTTTCGAGTGCCAAACCTTTGAGGAGAGGATTTTCAAGCTTTTGGCACCATTTTTGAGTGAATTGCCAAAAGTCAGATTTTTGCTGAAATTGTGACCCCGGGGCTTAGGGATTTTTTCAAAAAAATATTTTCTGCCGGTTAAGTTGTTGAGGGCTGATTTCTTGTCCTGTGATAAAAAGCCTTCTGTTTCGAGTGCCAAACCTTTCAGGAGAGCATTTTCAACCTTTTGGCACCATTTTGGAGTGAATTGCCAAAAGCCAGATTTTTGCTGAAATTGTGACCCCGGGGCTTAGGGACTTTTTCAAAAAAATATTTTCTGCCGGTTAAGTTTTTGAGGGCTGATTTCTTGTCCTGTGATAAAAAGCCTTCTGTTTCCATTGCTAAAGCTTTCAGGGGAGCATTTGCAACCAGTTGGCACCATTTTGGAGTGAATTGCCAAAATTCAGATTTTTGCTGAAATTGTGACCCCGGGGCTTAGGGATTTTTTCAAAAAAATATTTTCTGCCGGTTAAGTTTTTGAGGGCTGATTTCTTGTCCTGTGATAAAAAGCCTTCTGTTTCGAGTGCCAAACCTTTCAGGAGAGCATTTTCAAGCTTCTGGCACCATTTTTGAGTGAATTGCCAAAAGTCAGATTTTTGCTGAAATTGTGACCCCGGGGCTTAGGGATTTTTTCAAAAAAATATTTTCTGCCGATTAAGTTTTTGAGGGCTGATTTCTTGTCCTGTGATAAAAAGCCTTCTGTTTCGAGTGCCAAACCGTTCAGGAGAGCATTTTCAAGCTTTTGGCACCATTTTGGAGTGAATTGCCAAAATCCAGATTTTTGCTGAAATTGTGACCCCGGGGCTTAGGGATTTTTTCAAAAAAATATTTTCTGCCGGTTAAGTTTTTGAGGGCTGATTTCTTGTCCTGTGATAAAAAGCCTTCTGTTTCCATCGCTTAAAGCTTTCAGGGGAGCATTTGCAACCAGTTGGCACCATTTTGGAGTGAATTGCCAAACGTCAGATTTTTGCTGAAATTGTGACCCCGGGGGCTTAGGGATTTTTTCAAAAAAATATTTTCTGCTGGTTAAGTTTTTGAGGGCTGATTTCTTGTCCTGTGATAAAGAGGCTTCTGTTTTGAGTGCCAAAGCTTTCAGGAGAGCATTTTCAAGCTTTTGGCACCATTTTGAAGTGAATTGCCAAAAGTCAGATTTTTGCTGAAATTGTGACCCCGGGGCTTAGGGATTTTTTCAAAAAAATATTTTCTGCCGGTTAGGTTTTTGAGGGCTGATTTCTTGTCCTGTGATAAAAAGCCTTCTGTTTCGAGTGGCAAACCTTTCAGGAGAGCATTTTCAAGCTTTTGGCACCATTTTTGAGTGAATTGCCAAAAGTCAGATTTTTGCTGAAATTGTGACCCCGGGGCTTAGAGATTTTTTCAAAAAAATATTTTCTGCCGGTTAAGTTTTTGAGGGCTGATTTCTTGTCCTGTGATAAAAAGCCTTCTGTTTCCATTGCTAAAGCTTTCAGGGGAGCATTTGCAACCAGTTGGCACCATTTTGGAGTGAATTGCCAAAAGTCAGATTTTTGCTGAAATTGTGACCCCGGGGCTGAGGGATTTTTTCAAAAAAATATTTTCTGCCGGTTAAGGTTTTGAGGGCTGATTTCTTGTCCTGTGATAAAAAGCCTTCTGTTTCGAGTGCCAAACCTTTGAGGAGAGGATTTTCAAGCTTTTGGCACCATTTTTGAGTGAATTGCCAAAAGTCAGATTTTTGCTGAAATTGTAACCCTGGGGCTTAGGGATTTTTTCAAAAAAATATTTTCTGCCAGTTAAGTTGTTGAGGGCTGATTTCTTGTCCTGTGATAAAAAGCCTTCTGTTTCGAGTGCCAAACCTTTCAGGAGAGCATTTTCAACCTTTTGGCACCATTTTGGAGTGAATTGCCAAAAGCCAGATTTTTGCTGAAATTGTGACCCCGGGGCTTAGGGACTTTTTCAAAAAAATATTTTCTGCCGGTTAAGTTTTTGAGGGCTGATTTCTTGTCCTGTGATAAAAAGCCTTCTGTTTCCATTGCTAAAGCTTTCAGGGGAGCATTTGCAACCAGTTGGCACCATTTTGGAGTGAATTGCCAAAATTCAGATTTTTGCTGAAATTGTGACCCCGGGGCTTAGGGATTTTTTCAAAAAAATATTTTCTGCCGATTAAGTTTTTGAGGGCTGATTTCTTGTCCTGTGATAAAAAGCCTTCTGTTTCGAGTGGCAAACCGTTCAGGAGAGCATTTTCAAGCTTTTGGCACCATTTTGGAGTGAATTGCCAAAAGTCAGATTTTTGCTGAAATTGTGACCCCGGGGCTTAGGGATTTTTTCAAAAAAATATTTTCTGCCGGTTAAGTTTTTGAGGGCTGATTTCTTGTCCTGTGATAAAAAGGCTTCTGTTTCGAGTGCCAAACCTTTCAGGAGAGCATTTTTAACCTTTCGGCACCATTTTGGAGTGAATTGCCAAAAGCCAGATTTTTGCTGAAATTGTGACCCCGGGGCTTAGGGATTTTTTCAAAAAAATATTTTCTGCCGGTTAAGTTTTTGAGGGCTGATTTCTTGTCCTGTGATAAAAAGCCTTCTGTTTCCATCGCTTAAAGCTTTCAGGGGAGCATTTGCAACCAGTTGGCACCATTTTGGAGTGAATTGCCAAACGTCAGATTTTTGCTGAAATTGTGACCCCGGGGCTTAGGGATTTTTTCAAAAAAATATTTTCTGCTGGTTAAGTTTTTGAGGGCTGATTTCTTGTCCTGTGATAAAGAGGCTTCTGTTTTGAGTGCCAAAGCTTTCAGGAGAGCATTTTCAAGCTTTTGGCACCATTTTGAAGTGAATTGCCAAAAGTCAGATTTTTGCTGAAATTGTGACCCCGGGGCTTAGGGATTTTTTCAAAAAAATATTTTCTGCCGGTTAAGTTTTTGAGGGCTGATTTCTTGTCCTGTGATAAAAAGCCTTCTGTTTCCATCGCTTAAAGCTTTCAGGGGAGCATTTGCCACCAGTTGGCACCATTTTGGAGTGAATTGCCAAAAGTCAGATTTTTGCTGAAATTGTGACCCCGGGGCTTAGGGATTTTTTCAAAAAAATATTTTCTGCTGGTTAAGTTTTTGAGGGCTGATTTCTTGTCCTGTGATAAAGAGGCTTCTGTTTTGAGTGCCAAAGCTTTCAGGAGAACATTTTCAAGCTTTTGGCACCATTTTGAAGTGAATTGCCAAAAGTAAGATTTTTGCTGAAATTGTGACCCCGGGGCTTAGGGATTTTTTCAAAAAAATATTTTCTGCCGGTTAGGTTTTTGAGGGCTGATTTCTTGTCCTGTGATAAAAAGCCTTCTGTTTCGAGTGGCAAACCTTTCAGGAGAGCATTTTCAAGCTTTTGGCACCATTTTTGAGTGAATTGCCAAAAGTCAGATTTTTGCTGAAATTGTGACCCCGGGGCTTAGGGATTTTTTCAAAAAAATATTTTCTGCCGGTTAAGCTTTTGAGGGCTGATTTCTTGTCCTGCGATAAAAAGCCTTCTGTTTCCATTGCTAAAGCTTTCAGGGGAGCATTTGCAACCAGTTGGCACCATTTTGGAGTGAATTGCCAAAAGTCAGATTTTTGCTGAAATTGTGACCCCGGGGCTTAGGGATTTTTTCAAAAAAATATTTTCTGCCTGTTAAGTTTTTGAGGATTGATTTCTTATCCTGTGATAAAAAGTCTTCTGTTTCGATTGCCAAACCTTTCAGGAGAGCATTTTCAAGCTTCTGGCACCATTTTTGAGTGAATTGCCGAAAGTCAGATTTTTGCTGAAATTGTGACCCCGGGGCTTAGGGATTTTTTCAAAAAAATATTTTCTGCCGGTTAAGGTTTTGAGGGCTGATTTCTTGTCCTGTGAAAAAATGCCTTCTGTTTCGAGTGGCAAATCGTTCAGGAGAGCATTTTGAAGCTTTTGGCACCATTTTGGAGTGAATTGCCAAAAGTCAGATTTTTGCTGAAATTGTGACCCCGGGGCTTAGGGATTTTTTCAAAAAAATATTTTCTTCCGGTTAAGTTTTTGAGGGCTGATTTCTTGTCCTGTGATAAAAAGCCTTCTGTTTCCATTGCTAAAGCTTTCAGGGGAGCATTTGCAACCAGTTGGCACCATTTTGGAGTGAATTGCCAAAAGTCAGATTTTTGCTGAAATTGTGACCCCGGGGCTTAGGGATTTTTTTAAAAAAATATTTTCTGCCGATTAAGTTTTTGAGGGCTGATTTCTTGTCCTGTGATAAAAAGGCTTCTGTTTCGAGTGCCAAACCTTTCAGGAGAGCATTTTCAAGCTTTTGGCACCATTTTGGAGTGAATTGCCAAAAGCCAGATTTTTGCTGAAATTGTGACCCCGGGGCTTAGGGATTTTTTCAAAAAAATATTTTCTGCCGGTTAAGTTTTTGAGGGCTGATTTCTTGTCCTGTGATTAAAAGCCTTCTGTTTCCATCGCTTAAAGCTTTCAGGGGAGCATTTGCCACCAGTTGGCACCATTTTGGAGTGAATTGCCAAAAGTCAGATTTTTGCTGAAATTGTGACCCCGGGGCTTAGGGATTTTTTCAAAAAAATATTTTCTGCTGGTTAAGTTTTTGAGGGCTGATTTCTTGTCCTGTGATAAAGAGGCTTCTGTTTTGAGTGCCAAAGCTTTCAGGAGAACATTTTCAAGCTTTTGGCACCATTTTGAAGTGAATTGCCAAAAGTCAGATTTTTGCTGAAATTGTGACCCCGGGGCTTAGGGATTTTTTCAAAAAAATATTTTCTGCCGGTTAGGTTTTTGAGGGCTGATTTCTTGTCCTGTGATAAAAAGCCTTCTGTTTCGAGTGGCAAACCTTTCAGGAGAGCATTTTCAAGCTTTTGGCACCATTTTTGAGTGAATTGCCAAAAGTCAGATTTTTGCTGAAATTGTGACCCCGGGGCTTAGGGATTTTTTCAAAAAAATATTTTCTGCCGGTTAAGTTTTTGAGGGCTGATTTCTTGTCCTGTGATAAAAAGCCTTCTGTTTCCATTGCTAAAGCTTTCAGGGGAGCATTTGCAACCAGTTGGCACCATTTTGGAGTGAATTGCCAAAAGTCAGATTTTTGCTGAAATTGTGACCCCGGGGCTTAGGGATTTTTTCAAAAAAATATTTTCTGCCTGTTAAGTTTTTGAGGATTGATTTCTTATCCTGTGATAAAAAGTCTTCTGTTTCGATTGCCAAACCTTTCAGGAGAGCATTTTCAAGCTTCTGGCACCATTTTTGAGTGAATTGCCGAAAGTCAGATTTTTGCTGAAATTGTGACCCCGGGGCTTAGGGATTTTTTCAAAAAAATATTTTCTGCCGGTTAAGGTTTTGAGGGCTGATTTCTTGTCCTGTGAAAAAATGCCTTCTGTTTCGAGTGGCAAATCGTTCAGGAGAGCATTTTGAAGCTTTTGGCACCATTTTGGAGTGAATTGCCAAAAGTCAGATTTTTGCTGAAATTGTGACCCTGGGGCTTAGGGATTTTTTCAAAAAAATATTTTCTGCCGGTTAAGTTTTTGAGGGCTGATTTCTTGTCCTGTGATAAAAAGCCTTCTGTTTCCATTGCTAAAGCTTTCAGGGGAGCATTTGCAACCAGTTGGCACCATTTTGGAGTGAATTGCCAAAAGTCAGATTTTTGCTGAAATTGTGACCCCGGGGCTTAGGGATTTTTTCAAAAAAATATTTTCTGCCGATTAAGTTTTTGAGGGCTGATTTCTTGTCCTGTGATAAAAAGGCTTCTGTTTCGAGTGCCAAACCTTTCAGGAGAGCATTTTCAAGCTTTTGGCACCATTTTGGAGTGAATTGCCAAAAGCCAGATTTTTGCTGAAATTGTGACCCCGGGGCTTAGGGATTTTTTCAAAAAAATATTTTCTGCCGGTTAAGTTTTTGAGGGCTGATTTCTTGTCCTGTGATTAAAAGCCTTCTGTTTCGAGTGGCAAACCGTTCAGGAGAGCATTTTCAAGCTTTTGGCACCATTTTGGAGTGGATTGCCAAAAGTCAGATTTTTGCTGAAATTGTGACCCCGGGGCTTACGGTTTTTTTCAAAAAAATATTTTCTGCCCGTTAAGTTTTTGAGGATTGATTTCTTATCCTGTGATAAAAAGCCTTCTGTTTTGATTGCCAAAACTTTCAGGAGAGCATTTTCAAGCTTCTGGCACCATTTTGGAGTGAATTGCCAAAAGTCAGATTTTTGCTGAAATTGTGACCCCGGGGCGTGGGGATTTTTTCAAAAAAATATTTTCTGCCCGTTAAGTTTTTGAGGGCTGATTTCTTGTCCTGTGATAAAAAGCCTTCTGTTTCGAGTGCCAAACCTTTCAGGAGAGCATTTTCAAGCTTCTGACACCATTTTTGAGTGAATTGCCAAAAGTCAGATTTTTGCTGAAATTGTGACCCCGGGGCTTAGGGATTTTTTCAAAAAAATATTTTCTGCCGGTTAAGTTTTTGAGGGCTGATTTCTTGTCCTGTGATAAAAAGCCTTCTGTTTCGAGTGGCAAACCGTTCAGGAGAGCATTTTCAACCTTTTGGCACCATTTTTGAGTGAATTGCCAAAAGCCAGATTTTTGCTGAAATTGTGACCCCGGGGCTTAGGGATTTTTTCAAAAAAATATTTTCTGCCCGTTAAGTTTTTGAGGGTTGATTTCTTATCCTGTGATAAAAAGCCTTCTGTTTCGATTGCCAAAACCTTTCAGGAGAGTATTTTCAAGCTTCTGGCACCATTTTTGAGTGAATTGCCAAAAGTCAGATTTTTGCTGAAATTGTGACCCCGGGGCTTAGGGATTTTTTCAAAAACATATTTTCTGCTGGTTAAGTTTTTGAGGGCTGATTTCTTGTCCTGTGATAAAAAGCCTTCTGTTTCGAGTGCCAAACCTTTCAGGAGAGCATTTTCAAGCTTTTGGCACCATTTTGGAGTGAACTGCCAAAAGTCAGATTTTTGCTGAAATTGTGACCCCGGGGCTTAGGGATTTTTTCAAAAAAATATTTTCTGCCGGTTAAGGTTTTGAGGGCTGATTTCTTGTCCTGTGATAAAAAGCCTTCTGTTTCGAGTGCCAAACCTTTGAGGAGAGCATTTTCAAGCTTTTGGCACCATTTTTGAGTGAATTGCCAAAAGTCAGATTTTTGCTGAAATTGTGACCCCGGGGTTTAGGGATTTTTTCAAAAAAATATTTTCTGCCCGTTAAGTTTTTGAGGGCTCATTTCTTGTCCTGTGATTAAAAGCCTTCTGTTTCGAGTGCCAAAGCTTTCAGGAGAGCATTTGCAACCAGTTGGCACCATTTTTGAGTGAATTGCCAAAAGTCAGATTTTTGCTGAAATTGTGACCCCGGGGCTTAGGGATTTTTTCAAAAAAATATTTTCTGCCGGTTAAGTTTTTGAGGGCTGATTTCTTGTCCTGTGATAAAGAGGCTTCTGTTTCGAGTGGCAAACCGTTCAGGAGAGCATTTTCAAGCTTTTGGCACCATTTTGGAGTGAATTGCCAAAAGTCAGATTATTGCTGAAATTGTGACCCCGGGGCTTAGGGATTTTTTCAAAAAAATATTTTCTGCCGGTTAGGTTTTTGAGGGCTCATTTCTTGTCCTGTGATAAAAAGCCTTCTGTTTCCATTGCTAAAGCTTTCAGGGGAGCATTTGCAACCAGTTGGCACCATTTTGGAGTGAATTGCCAAAAGTCAGATTTTTGCTGAAATTGTGACCCCGGGGCTTAGGGATTTTTTCAAAAAAATATTTTCTGCCGGTTAAGTTTTTGAGGGCTGATTTCTTGTCCTGTGATAAAAAGCCTTCTGTTTCCATTGCTAAAGGTTTCAGGGGAGCATTTGCAACCAGTTGGCACCATTTTGGAGTGAATTGCCAAAAGTCAGATTTTTGCTGAAATTGTGACCCCGGGGCTTAGGGATTTTTTCCAAAATATATTTTCCGCCGGTTAAGTTTTTGAGGGCTGATTTCTTGTCCTGTGATAAAAAGCCTTCTGTTTCCATTGCTAAAGCTTTCAGGGGAGCATTTGCAACCATTTGGCACCATTTTGGAGTGAATTGCCAAAAGTCAGATTTTTGCTGAAATTGTGACCCCGGGGCTTAGGGATTTTTTCAAAAAAATATTTTCTGCCCGTTAAGTTTTTGAGGATTGATTTCTTATCCTGTGATAAAAAGGCTTCTGTTTCGAGTGCCAAACCTTTCAGGAGAGCATTTTCAACCTTTTGGCACCATTTTGGAGTGAATTGCCAAAAGCCAGATTTTTGCTGAAATTGTGATCCCGGGGTTTAGGGATTTTTTCAAAAAAATATTTTCTGCCGGTTAAGTTTTTGAGGGTTGATTTCTTATCCTGTGATAAAAAGCCTTCTGTTTCGATTGCCAAACCTTTCAGGAGAGCATTTTCAAGCTTCTGACACCATTTTTGAGTGAATTGCCAAAAGTCAGATTTTTGCTGAAATTGTGACCCCGGGGCTTAGGGATTTTTTCAAAAAAATATTTTCTTCCGGTTAAGTTTTTGAGGGCTGATTTCTTGTCCTGTGATAAAAAGCCTTCTGTTTCGAGTGCCAAACCTTTGAGGAGAGCATTTTCAAGCTTTTGGCACCATTTTTGAGTGAATTGCCAAAAGTCAGATTTTTGCTGAAATTGTGACCCCGGGGTTTAGGGATTTTTTCAAAAAAATATTTTCTGCCCGTTAAGTTTTTGAGGGCTCATTTCTTCTCCTGTGATAAAAAGCCTTCTGTTTCGAGTGCCAAAGCTTTCAGGAGAGCATTTGCAACCAGTTGGCACCATTTTTGAGTGAATTGCCAAAAGTCAGATTTTTGCTGAAATTGTGACCCCGGGGCTTAGGGATTTTTTCAAAAAAATATTTTCTGCCGGTTAAGTTTTTGAGGGCTGATTTCTTGTCCTGTGATAAAAAGCCTTCTGTTTCCATTGCTAAAGCTTTCAGGGGAGCATTTGCAACCAGTTGGCACCATTTTTGAGTGAATTGCCAAAAGTCAGATTTTTGCTGAAATTGTGACCCCGGGGCTTAGGGATTTTTTCAAAAAAATATTTTCTGCCGGTTAAGTTTTTGAGGGCTGATTTCTTGTCCTGTGATAAAAAGCCTTCTGTTTCCATTGCTAAAGCTTTCAGGGGAGCATTTGCAACCAGTTGGCACCATTTTGGAGTGAATTGCCAAAAGTCAGATTTTTGCTGAAATTGTGACTCCGGGGCTTAGGGATTTTTTCAAAAAAATATTTTCTGCCTGTTAAGTTTTTGAGGATTGATTTCTTATCCTGTGATAAAAAGTCTTCTGTTTCGATTGCCAAACCTTTCAGGAGAGCATTTTCAAGCTTCTGGCACCATTTTTGAGTGAATTGCCGAAAGTCAGATTTTTGCTGAAATTGTGACCCCGGGGCTTAGGGATTTTTTCAAAAAAATATTTTCTGCCGGTTAAGGTTTTGAGGGCTGATTTCTTGTCCTGTGATAAAATGCCTTCTGTTTCGAGTGGCAAATCGTTCAGGAGAGCATTTTGAAGCTTTTGGCACCATTTTGGAGTGAATTGCCAAAAGTCAGATTTTTGCTGAAATTGTGACCCCGGGGCTTAGGGATTTTTTCAAAAAAATATTTTCTGCCGGTTAAGTTTTTGAGGGCTGATTTCTTGTCCTGTGATAAAAATCCTTCTGTTTCCATTGCTAAAGCTTTCAGGGGAGCATTTGCAACCAGTTGGCACCATTTTGGAGTGAATTGCCAAAAGTCAGATTTTTGCTGAAATTGTGACCCCGGGGCTTAGGGATTTTTTCAAAAAAATATTTTCTGCCGATTAAGTTTTTGAGGGCTGATTTCTTGTCCTGTGATAAAAAGGCTTCTGTTTCGAGTGCCAAACCTTTCAGGAGAGCATTTTCAAGCTTTTGGCACCATTTTGGAGTGAATTGCCAAAAGCCAGATTTTTGCTGAAATTGTGACCCCGGGGCTTAGGGATTTTTTCAAAAAAATATTTTCTGCCGGTTAAGTTTTTGAGGGCTGATTTCTTGTCCTGTGATAAAAAGCCTTCTGTTTCCATTGCTAAAGCTTTCAGGGGAGCATTTGCAACCAGTTGGCACCATTTTGGAGTGAATTGCCAAAAGTCAGATTTTTGCTGAAATTGTGACCCCGGGGCTTAGGGATTTTTTCAAAAAAATATTTTCTGCCGGTTAAGTTTTTGAGGGCTGATTTCTTGTCCTGTGATAAAAAGCCTTCTGTTTCCATTGCTAAAGCTTTCAGGGGAGCATTTGCAACCAGTTGGCACCATTTTGGAGTGGATTGCCAAAAGTCAGATTTTTGCTGAAATTGTGACCCCGGGGCTTAGGGATTTTTTCAAAAAAATATTTTCTGCCCGTTAAGTTTTTGAGGATTGATTTCTTATCCTGTGATAAAAAGCCTTCTGTTTCGATTGCCAAACCTTTCAGGAGAGCATTTTCAAGCTTCTGGCACCATTTTTGAGTGAATTGCCGAAAGTCAGATTTTTGCTGAAATTGTGACCCCGGGGCGTAGGGATTTTTTCAAAAAAATATATTCTGCCGGTTAAGTTTTTGAGGGCTGATTTCTTGTCCTGTGATAAAAAGCCTTCTGTTTCGAGTGCCAAACCTTTCAGGAGAGCATTTTCAAGCTTCTGACACCATTTTTGAGTGAATTGCCAAAAGTCAGATTTTTGCTGAAATTGTGACCCCGGGGCTTAGGGATTTTTTCAAAAAAATATTTTCTGCCGGTTAAGTTTTTGAGGGCTGATTTCTTGTCCTGTGATAAAGAGGCTTCTGTTTCGAGTGGCAAACCGTTCAGGAGAGCATTTTCAAGCTTCTGGAACCATTTTTGAGTGAATTGCCAAAAGTCAGATTTTTGCTGAAATTGTGACCCCGGGTCTTAGGGATTTTTTCAAAAAAATATTTTCTGCCGGTTAAGTTTTTGAGGGTTGATTTCTTTTCCTGTGATAAAAAGCCTTCTGTTTCGATTGCCAAACCTTTCAGGAGAGCATTTTCAAGCTTCTGACACCATTTTTGAGTGAATTGCCAAAAGTCAGATTTTTGCTGAAATTGTGACCCCGGGGCTTAGGGATTTTTTCAAAAAAATATTTTCTTCCGGTTAAGTTTTTGAGGGCTGATTTCTTGTCCTGTGATAAAAAGCCTTCTGTTTCCATTGCTAAAGGTTTCAGGGGAGCATTTGCAACCAGTTGGCACCATTTTGGAGTGAATTGCCAAAAGTCAGATTTTTGCTGAAATTGTGACCCCGGGGCTTAGGAATTTTTTCCAAAATATATTTTCTGCCGGTTAAGTTTTTGAGGGCTGATTTCTTGTCCTGTGATAAAAAGCCTTCTGTTTCCATTGCTAAAGCTTTCAGGGGAGCATTTGCAACCAGTTGGCACCATTTTGGAGTGAATTGCCGAAAGTCAGATTTTTGCTGAAATTGTGACCCCGGGGCTTAGGGATTTTTTCAAAAAAATATTTTCTGCCCGTTAAGTTTTTGAGGATTGATTTCTTATCCTGTGATAAAAAGGCTTCTGTTTCGAGTGCCAAACCTTTCAGGAGAGCATTTTCAACCTTTTGGCACCATTTTGGAGTGAATTGCCAAAAGCCAGATTTTTGCTGAAATTGTGATCCCGGGGTTTAGGGATTTTTTCAAAAAAATATTTTCTGCCGGTTAAGTTTTTGAGGGTTGATTTCTTATCCTGTGATAAAAAGCCTTCTGTTTCGATTGCCAAACCTTTCAGGAGAGCATTTTCAAGCTTCTGACACCATTTTTGAGTGAATTGCCAAAAGTCAGATTTTTGCTGAAATTGTGACCCCAGGGCTTAGGGATTTTTTCAAAAAAATATTTTCTTCCGGTTAAGTTTTTGAGGGCTGATTTCTTGTCCTGTGATAAAAAGCCTTCTGTTTCCATTGCTAAAGGTTTCAGGGGAGCATTTGCAACCAGTTGGCACCATTTTGGAGTGAATTGCCAAAAGTCAGATTTTTGCTGAAATTGTGACCCCGGGGCTTAGGGATTTTTTCAAAAAAATATTTTCTGCCCGTTAAGTTTTTGAGGATTGATTTCTTATCCTGTGATAAAAAGGCTTCTGTTTCGAGTGCCAAACCTTTCAGGAGAGCATTTTCAACCTTTTGGCACCATTTTGGAGTGAATTGCCAAAAGCCAGATTTTTGCTGAAATTGTGATCCCGGGGTTTAGGGATTTTTTCAAAAAAATATTTTCTGCCGGTTAAGTTTTTGAGGGTTGATTTCTTATCCTTTGATAAAAAGCCTTCTGTTTCGATTGCCAAACCTTTCAGGAGAGCATTTTCAAGCTTCTGACACCATTTTTGAGTGAATTGCCAAAAGTCAGATTTTTGCTGAAATTGTGACCCCGGGGCTTAGGGATTTTTTCAAAAAAATATTTTCTTCCGGTTAAGTTTTTGAGGGCTGATTTCTTGTCCTGTGATAAAAAGCCTTCTGTTTCGAGTGCCAAACCTTTGAGGAGAGCATTTTCAAGCTTTTGGCACCATTTTTGAGTGAATTGCCAAAAGTCAGATTTTTGCTGAAATTGTGACCCCGGGGTTTAGGGATTTTTTCAAAAAAATATTTTCTGCCCGTTAAGTTTTTGAGGGCTCATTTCTTCTCCTGTGATAAAAAGCCTTCTGTTTCGAGTGCCAAAGCTTTCAGGAGAGCATTTGCAACCAGTTGGCACCATTTTTGAGTGAATTGCCAAAAGTCAGATTTTTGCTGAAATTGTGACCCCGGGGCTTAGGGATTTTTTCAAAAAAATATTTTCTGCCGGTTAAGTTTTTGAGGGCTGATTTCTTGTCCTGTGATAAAAAGCCTTCTGTTTCCATTGCTAAAGCTTTCAGGGGAGCATTTGCAACCAGTTGGCACCATTTTGGAGTGAATTGCCGAAAGTCAGATTTTTGCTGAAATTGTGACCCCGGGGCTTAGGGATTTTTTCAAAAAAATATTTTCTGCCCGTTAAGTTTTTGAGGATTGATTTCTTATCCTGTGATAAAAAGGCTTCTGTTTCGAGTGCCAAACCTTTCAGGAGAGCATTTTCAACCTTTTGGCACCATTTTGGAGTGAATTGCCAAAAGCCAGATTTTTGCTGAAATTGTGATCCCGGGGTTTAGGGATTTTTTCAAAAAAATATTTTCTGCCGGTTAAGTTTTTGAGGGTTGATTTCTTATCCTGTGATAAAAAGCCTTCTGTTTCGATTGCCAAACCTTTCAGGAGAGCATTTTCAAGCTTCTGACACCATTTTTGAGTGAATTGCCAAAAGTCAGATTTTTGCTGAAATTGTGACCCCGGGGCTTAGGGATTTTTTCAAAAAAATATTTTCTTCCGGTTAAGTTTTTGAGGGCTGATTTCTTGTCCTGTGATAAAAAGCCTTCTGTTTCGAGTGCCAAACCTTTGAGGAGAGCATTTTCAAGCTTTTGGCACCATTTTTGAGTGAATTGCCAAAAGTCAGATTTTTGCTGAAATTGTGACCCCGGGGTTTAGGGATTTTTTCAAAAAAATATTTTCTGCCGGTTAAGTTTTTGAGGGTTGATTTCTTATCCTGTGATAAAAAGCCTTCTGTTTCGATTGCCAAACCTTTCAGGAGAGCATTTTCAAGCTTCTGACACCATTTTTGAGTGAATTGCCAAAAGTCAGATTTTTGCTGAAATTGTGACCCCGGGGCTTAGGGATTTTTTCAAAAAAATATTTTCTTCCGGTTAAGTTTTTGAGGGCTGATTTCTTGTCCTGTGATAAAAAGCCTTCTGTTTCGAGTGCCAAACCTTTGAGGAGAGCATTTTCAAGCTTTTGGCACCATTTTTGAGTGAATTGCCAAAAGTCAGATTTTTGCTGAAATTGTGACCCCGGGGTTTAGGGATTTTTTCAAAAAAATATTTTCTGCCCGTTAAGTTTTTGAGGGCTCATTTCTTCTCCTGTGATAAAAAGCCTTCTGTTTCGAGTGCCAAAGCTTTCAGGAGAGCATTTGCAACCAGTTGGCACCATTTTTGAGTGAATTGCCAAAAGTCAGATTTTTGCTGAAATTGTGACCCTGGGGCTTAGGGATTTTTTCAAAAAAATATTTTCTGCCGGTTAAGTTTTTGAGGGCTGATTTCTTGTCCTGTGATAAAAAGCCTTCTGTTTCCATTGCTTAAAGCTTTCAGGGGAGCATTTGCAACCAGTTGGCACCATTTTGGAGTGAATTGCCAAAAGTCAGATTTTTGCTGAAATTGTGACCCTGGGGCTTAGGGATTTTTTCAAAAAAATATTTTCTGCTGGTTAAGTTTTTGAGGGCTCATTTCTTCTCCTGTGATAAAAAGCCTTCTGTTTCGAGTGCCAAAGCTTTCAGGAGAGCATTTGCAACCAGTTGGCACCATTTTTGAGTGAATTGCCAAAAGTCAGATTTTTGCTGAAATTGTGACCCCGGGGCTTAGGGATTTTTTCAAAAAAATATTTTCTGCCCGTTAAGTTTTTGAGGATTGATTTCTTATCCTGTGATAAAAAGGCTTCTGTTTCGAGTGCCAAACCTTTCAGGAGAGCATTTTCAACCTTTTGGCACCATTTTGGAGTGAATTGCCAAAAGCCAGATTTTTGCTGAAATTGTGATCCCGGGGTTTAGGGATTTTTTCAAAAAAATATTTTCTGCCGGTTAAGTTTTTGAGGGTTGATTTCTTATCCTGTGATAAAAAGCCTTCTGTTTCGATTGCCAAACCTTTCAGGAGAGCATTTTCAAGCTTCTGACACCATTTTTGAGTGAATTGCCAAAAGTCAGATTTTTGCTGAAATTGTGACCCCGGGGCTTAGGGATTTTTTCAAAAAAATATTTTCTTCCGGTTAAGTTTTTGAGGGCTGATTTCTTGTCCTGTGATAAAAAGCCTTCTGTTTCGAGTGCCAAACCTTTGAGGAGAGCATTTTCAAGCTTTTGGCACCATTTTTGAGTGAATTGCCAAAAGTCAGATTTTTGCTGAAATTGTGACCCCGGGGTTTAGGGATTTTTTCAAAAAAATATTTTCTGCCGGTTAAGTTTTTGAGGGTTGATTTCTTATCCTGTGATAAAAAGCCTTCTGTTTCGATTGCCAAACCTTTCAGGAGAGCATTTTCAAGCTTCTGACACCATTTTTGAGTGAATTGCCAAAAGTCAGATTTTTGCTGAAATTGTGACCCCGGGGCTTAGGGATTTTTTCAAAAAAATATTTTCTTCCGGTTAAGTTTTTGAGGGCTGATTTCTTGTCCTGTGATAAAAAGCCTTCTGTTTCGAGTGCCAAACCTTTGAGGAGAGCATTTTCAAGCTTTTGGCACCATTTTTGAGTGAATTGCCAAAAGTCAGATTTTTGCTGAAATTGTGACCCCGGGGTTTAGGGATTTTTTCAAAAAAATATTTTCTGCCCGTTAAGTTTTTGAGGGCTCATTTCTTCTCCTGTGATAAAAAGCCTTCTGTTTCGAGTGCCAAAGCTTTCAGGAGAGCATTTGCAACCAGTTGGCACCATTTTTGAGTGAATTGCCAAAAGTCAGATTTTTGCTGAAATTGTGACCCCGGGGCTTAGGGATTTTTTCAAAAAAATATTTTCTTCCGGTTAAGTTTTTGAGGGCTGATTTCTTGTCCTGTGATAAAAAGCCTTCTGTTTCGAGTGCCAAACCTTTGAGGAGAGCATTTTCAAGCTTTTGGCACCATTTTTGAGTGAATTGCCAAAAGTCAGATTTTTGCTGAAATTGTGACCCCGGGGTTTAGGGATTTTTTCAAAAAAATATTTTCTGCCGGTTAGGTTTTTGAGGGTTGATTTCTTATCCTGTGATAAAAAGCCTTCTGTTTCGATTGCCAAACCTTTCAGGAGAGCATTTTCAAGCTTCTGACACCATTTTTGAGTGAATTGCCAAAAGTCAGATTTTTGCTGAAATTGTGACCCCGGGGCTTAGGGATTTTTTCAAAAAAATATTTTCTTCCGGTTAAGTTTTTGAGGGCTGATTTCTTGTCCTGTGATAAAAAGCCTTCTGTTTCGAGTGCCAAACCTTTCAGGAGAGCATTTTCAAGCTTTTGGCACCATTTTTGAGTGAATTGCCAAAAGTCAGATTTTTGCTGAAATTGTGACCCCGGGGTTTAGGGATTTTTTCAAAAAAATATTTTCTGCCCGTTAAGTTTTTGAGGGCTCATTTCTTCTCCTGTGATAAAAAGCCTTCTGTTTCGAGTGCCAAAGCTTTCAGGAGAGCATTTGCAACCAGTTGGCACCATTTTTGAGTGAATTGCCAAAAGTCAGATTTTTGCTGAAATTGTGACCCCGGGGCTTAGGGATTTTTTCAAAAAAATATTTTCTGCCGGTTAAGTTTTTGAGGGCTGATTTCTTGTCCTGTGATAAAAAGCCTTCTGTTTCCATTGCTTAAAGCTTTCAGGGGAGCATTTGCAACCAGTTGGCACCATTTTGGAGTGAATTGCCAAAAGTCAGATTTTTGCTGAAATTGTGACCCTGGGGCTTAGGGATTTTTTCAAAAAAATATTTTCTGCTGGTTAAGTTTTTGAGGGCTGATTTCTTGTCCTGTGATAAAGAGGCTTCTGTTTTGAGTGCCAAAGCTTTCAGGAGAGCATTTTCAAGCTTTTGGCACCATTTTGAAGTGAATTGCCAAAAGTCAGATTTTTGCTGAAATTGTGACCCCGGGGTTTAGGGATTTTTTCAAAAAAATATTTTCTGCCCGTTAAGTTTTTGAGGGCTCATTTCTTCTCCTGTGATAAAAAGCCTTCTGTTTCGAGTGCCAAAGCTTTCAGGAGAGCATTTGCAACCAGTTGGCACCATTTTTGAGTGAATTGCCAAAAGTCAGATTTTTGCTGAAATTGTGACCCCGGGGCTTAGGGATTTTTTCAAAAAAATATTTTCTGCCGGTTAAGTTTTTGAGGGCTGATTTCTTGTCCTGTGATAAAAAGCCTTCTGTTTCCATTGCTTAAAGCTTTCAGGGGAGCATTTGCAACCAGTTGGCACCATTTTGGAGTGAATTGCCAAAAGTCAGATTTTTGCTGAAATTGTGACCCTGGGGCTTAGGGATTTTTTCAAAAAAATATTTTCTGCTGGTTAAGTTTTTGAGGGCTGATTTCTTGTCCTGTGATAAAGAGGCTTCTGTTTTGAGTGCCAAAGCTTTCAGGAGAGCATTTTCAAGCTTTTGGCACCATTTTGAAGTGAATTGCCAAAAGTCAGATTTTTGCTGAAATTGTGACCCCGGGGCTTAGGGATTTTTTCAAAAAAATATTTTCTGCCGGTTAGGTTTTTGAGGGCTGATTTCTTGTCCTGTGATAAAAAGCCTTCTGTTTCGAGTGGCAAACCTTTCAGGAGAGCATTTTCAAGCTTTTGGCACCATTTTTGAGTGAATTGCCAAAAGTCAGATTTTTGCTGAAATTGTGACCCCGGGGCTTAGGGATTTTTTCAAAAAAATATTTTCTGCCGGTTAAGTTGTTGAGGGCTGATTTCTTGTCCTGTGATAAAAAGCCTTCTGTTTCCATTGCTAAAGGTTTCAGTGGAGCATTTGCAACCAGTTGGCACCATTTTGGAGTGAATTGCCAAAAGTCAGATTTTTGCTGAAATTGTGACCCCGGGTCTTAGGAATTTTTTCCAAAATATATTTTCTGCCGGTTAAGTTTTTGAGGGCTGATTTCTTGTCCTGTGATAAAAAGCCTTCTGTTTCCATCGCTTAAAGCTTTCAGGGGAGCATTTGCCACCAGTTGGCACCATTTTGGAGTGAATTGCCAAAAGTCAGATTTTTGCTGAAATTGTGACCCCGGGGCTTAGGGATTTTTTCAAAAAAATATTTTCTGCTGGTTAAGTTTTTGAGGGCTGATTTCTTGTCCTGTGATAAAGAGGCTTCTGTTTTGAGTGCCAAAGCTTTCAGGAGAGCATTTTCAAGCTTTTGGCACCATTTTGAAGTGAATTGCCAAAAGTCAGATTTTTGCTGAAATTGTGACCCCGGGGCTTAGGGATTTTTTCAAAAAAATATTTTCTGCCGGTTAGGTTTTTGAGGGCTGATTTCTTGTCCTGTGATAAAAAGCCTTCTGTTTCGAGTGGCAAACCTTTCAGGAGAGCATTTTCAAGCTTTTGGCACCATTTTTGAGTGAATTGCCAAAAGTCAGATTTTTGCTGAAATTGTGACCCCGGGGCTTAGGGATTTTTTCAAAAAAATATTTTCTGCCGGTTAAGTTTTTGAGGGCTGATTTCTTGTCCTGTGATAAAAAGCCTTCTGTTTCCATTGCTAAAGCTTTCAGGGGAGCATTTGCAACCAGTTGGCACCATTTTGGAGTGAATTGCCAAAAGTCAGATTTTTGCTGAAATTGTGACCCCGGGGCTTAGGGATTTTTTCAAAAAAATATTTTCTGCCTGTTAAGTTTTTGAGGATTGATTTCTTATCCTGTGATAAAAAGTCTTCTGTTTCGATTGCCAAACCTTTCAGGAGAGCATTTTCAAGCTTCTGGCACCATTTTTGAGTGAATTGCCGAAAGTCAGATTTTTGCTGAAATTGTGACCCCGGGGCTTAGGGATTTTTTCAAAAAAATATTTTCTGCCGGTTAAGTTTTTGAGGGCTGATTTCTTGTCCTGTGATAAAAAGCCTTCTGTTTCCATTGCTAAAGCTTTCATGGGAGCATTTGCAACCAGTTGGCACCATTTTGGAGTGAATTGCCAAAAGTCAGATTTTTGCTGAAATTGTGACCCCGGGGCTTAGGGATTTTTTCAAAAAAATATTTTCTGCCGGTTAAGTTTTTGAGGGCTGATTTCTTGTCCTGTGATAAAAAGCCTTCTGTTTACATTGCTAAAGCTTTCAGGGGAGCATTTGCAACCAGTTGGCACCATTTTGGAGTGGATTGCCAAAAGTCAGATTTTTGCTGAAATTGTGACCCCGGGGCTTACGGTTTTTTTCAAAAAAATATTTTCTGCCCGTTAAGTTTTTGAGGATTGATTTCTTATCCTGTTATAAAAAGCCTTCTGTTTCGAGTGCCAAAGCTTTCAGGAGAGCATTTGCAACCAGTTGGCACCATTTTTGAGTGAATTGCCAAAAGTCAGATTTTTGCTGAAATTGTGACCCCGGGGCTTAGGGATTTTTTCAAAAAAATATTTTCTGCCGGTTAAGTTTTTGAGGGCTGATTTCTTGTCCTGTGATAAAGAGGCTTCTGTTTCGAGTGGCAAACCGTTCAGGAGAGCATTTTCAAGCTTTTGGCACCATTTTGGAGTGAATTGCCAAAAGTCAGATTATTGCTGTAATTGTGACCCCGGGGCTTAGGGATTTTTTCAAAAAAATATTTTCTGCCGGTTAGGTTTTTGAGGGCTCATTTCTTGTCCTGTGATAAAAAGCCTTCTGTTTCCATTGCTAAAGCTTTCAGGGGAGCATTTGCAACCAGTTGGCACCATTTTGGAGTGAATTGCCAAAAGTCAGATTTTTGCTGAAATTGTGACCCCGGGGCTTAGGGATTTTTTCAAAAAAATATTTTCTGCCGGTTAAGTTTTTGAGGGCTGATTTCTTGTCCTGTGATAAAAAGCCTTCTGTTTCCATTGCTAAAGCTTTCAGGAGAGCATTTTCAAGCTTCTGGAACCATTTTTGAGTGAATTGCCAAAAGTCAGATTTTTGCTGAAATTGTGACCCCGGGGCTTAGGGATTTTTTCAAAAAAATATTTTCTGCCGGTTAGGTTTTTGAGGGCTGATTTCTTGTCCTGTGATAAAAAGCCTTCTGTTTCGAGTGCCAAACCTTTCAGGAGAGCATTTTCAAGCTTTTGGCACCATTTTTGAGTGAATTGCCGAAAGTCAGATTTTTGCTGAAATTGTGACCCCGGGGTTTAGGGATTTTTTCAAAAAAATATTTTCTGCCCGTTAAGTTTTTGAGGGCTCATTTCTTGTCCTGTGATTAAAAGCCTTCTGTTTCGAGTGCCAAAGCTTTCAGGAGAGCATTTGCAACCAGTTGGCACCATTTTTGAGTGAATTGCCAAAAGTCAGATTTTTGCTGAAATTGTGACCCCGGGGCTTAGGGATTTTTTCAAAAAAATATTTTCTGCCGGTTAAGTTTTTGAGGGCTGATTTCTTGTCCTGTGATAAAGAGGCTTCTGTTTCGAGTGGCAAACCGTTCAGGAGAGCATTTTCAAGCTTTTGGCACCATTTTGGAGTGAATTGGCAAAAGTCAGATTATTGCTGTAATTGTGACCCCGGGGCTTAGGGATTTTTTCAAAAAAATATTTTCTGCCGGTTAGGTTTTTGAGGGCTCATTTCTTGTCCTGTGATAAAAAGCCTTCTGTTTCCATTGCTAAAGCTTTCAGGGGAGCATTTGCAACCAGTTGGCACCATTTTGGAGTGAATTGCCAAAAGTCAGATTTTTGCTGAAATTGTGACCCCGGGGCTTAGGGATTTTTTCAAAAAAAATATTTTCTGCCGGTTAAGTTTTTGAGGGCTGATTTCTTGTCCTGTGATAAAAAGCCTTCTGTTTCCATTGCTAAAGCTTTCAGGGGAGCATTTGCAACCAGTTGGCACCATTTTGGAGTGAATTGCCAAAAGTCAGATTTTTGCTGAAATTGTGACCCCGGGGCTTAGGGATTTTTTCAAAAAAAAATTTTCTGCCGGTTAAGTTTTTGAGGGCTGATTTCTTGTCCTGTGATAAAGAGGCTTCTGTTTCGAGTGCCAAACCTTTCAGGAGAGCATTTTCAAGCTTCTGGAACCATTTTTGAGTGAATTGCCAAAAGTCAGATTTTTGCTGAAATTGTGACCCCGGGGCTTAGGGATTTTTTCAAAAAAATATTTTCTGCCGGTTAGGTTTTTGAGGGCTGATTTCTTGTCCTGTGATAAAAAGCCTTCTGTTTCCATTGCTAAAGGTTTCAGGGGAGCATTTGCAACCAGTTGGCACCATTTTGGAGTGAATTGCCAAAAGTCAGATTTTTGCTGAAATTGTGACCCCGGGGCTTAGGAATTTTTTCCAAAATATATTTTCTGCCGGTTAAGTTTTTGAGGGCTGATTTCTTGTCCTGTGATAAAAAGCCTTCTGTTTCCATTGCTAAAGCTTTCAGGGGAGCATTTGCAACCAGTTGGCACCATTTTGGAGTGAATTGCCAAAAGTCAGATTTTTGCTGAAATTGTGACCCCGGGGCATAGGGATTTTTTCAAAAAAATATTTTCTGCCCGTTAAGTTTTTGAGGATTGATTTCTTATCCTGTGATAAAAAGGCTTCTGTTTCGAGTGCCAAACCTTTCAGGAGAGCATTTTCAACCTTTTGGCACCATTTTGGAGTGAATTGCCAAAAGCCAGATTTTTGCTGAAATTGTGATCCCGGGGTTTAGGGATTTTTTCAAAAAAATATTTTCTGCCGGTTAAGTTTTTGAGGGTTGATTTCTTATCCTGTGATAAAAAGCCTTCTGTTACGATTGCCAAACCTTTCAGGAGAGCATTTTCAAGTTTCTGACACCATTTTTGAGTGAATTGCCAAAAGTCAGATTTTTGCTGAAATTGTGACCCCGGGGCTTAGGGATTTTTTCAAAAAAATATTTTCTTCCGGTTATGTTTTTGAGGGCTCATTTCTTGTCCTGTGATAAAAAGCCTTCTGTTTCGAGTGCCAAAGCTTTCAGGAGAGCATTTGCAACCAGTTGGCACCATTTTTGAGTGAATTGCCAAAAGTCAGATTTTTGCTGAAATTGTGATCCCGGGGTTTAGGGATTTTTTCAAAAAAATATTTTCTGCCGGTTAAGTTTTTGAGGGTTGATTTCTTATCCTGTGATAAAAAGCCTTCTGTTTCGATTGCCAAACCTTTCAGGAGAGCATTTTCAAGCTTCTGACACCATTTTTGAGTGAATTGCCAAAAGTCAGATTTTTGCTGAAATTGTGACCCCGGGGCTTAGGGATTTTTTCAAAAAAATATTTTCTTCCGGTTAAGTTTTTGAGGGCTGATTTCTTGTCCTGTGATAAAAAGCCTTCTGTTTCGAGAGCCAAACCTTTGAGGAGAGCATTTTCAAGCTTTTGGCACCATTTTTGAGTGAATTGCCAAAAGTCAGATTTTTGCTGAAATTGTGACCCCGGGGTTTAGGGATTTTTTCAAAAAAATATTTTCTGCCCGTTAAGTTTTTGAGGGCTCATTTCTTGTCCTGTGATAAAAAGCCTTCTGTTTCTAGTGGCAAACCTTTCAGGAGAGCATTTTCAAGCTTTTGGCACCATTTTTGAGTGAATTGCCAAAAGTCAGATTTTTGCTGAAATTGTGACCCCGGGGCTTAGGGATTTTTTCAAAAAAATATTTTCTGCCGGTTAAGTTTTTGAGGGCTGATTTCTTGTCCTGTGATAAAAAGCCTTCTGTTTCCATTGCTAAAGGTTTCAGGGGAGCATTTGCAACCAGTTGGCACCATTTTGGAGTGAATTGCCAAAAGTCAGATTTTTGCTGAAATTGTGACCCCGGGGCTTAGGGATTTTTTCAAAAAAATATTTTCTGCCGGTTAGGTTTTTGAGGGCTGATTTCTTGTCCTGTGATAAAAAGGCTTCTGTTTCGAGTGCCAAACCTTTCAGGAGAGCATTTTCAACCTTTTGGCACCATTTTGGAGTGAATTGCCAAAAGCCAGATTTTTGCTGAAATTGTGACCCCGGGGCTTAGGGATTTTTTCAAAAAATATTTTCTGCCGGTTAAGTTTTTGAGGGCTGATTTCTTGTCCTGTGATAAAAAGCCTTCTGTTTCCATCACCAAAGCTTTCAGGAGAGCATTTTCAATCTTTTGGCACCATTTTGAAGTGAATTGCCAAAAGTCAGATTTTTGCTGAAATTGTGACCCCGGGGCTTAGGGATTTTTTCAAAAAAATATTTTCTGCCGGTTAGGTTTTTGAGGGCTGATTTCTTGTCCTGTGATAAAAAGGCTTCTGTTTCGAGTGCCAAACCTTTCAGGAGAGCATTTTCAACCTTTTGGCACCATTTTGGAGTGAATTGCCAAAAGCCAGATTTTTGCTGAAATTGTGACCCCGGGGCTTAGGGATTTTTTCAAAAAAATATTTTCTGCCGGTTAAGTTTTTGAGGGTTGATTTCTTGTCCTGTGATAAAAAGCCTTCTGTTTCCATCACCAAAGCTTTCAGGAGAGCATTTTCAATCTTTTGGCACCATTTTGAAGTGAATTGCCAAAAGTCAGATTTTTGCTGAAATTGTGACCCCGGGGCTTAGGGATTTTTTCAAAAAAATATTTTCTGCCGGTTAGGTTTTTGAGGGCTGATTTCTTGTCCTGTGATAAAAAGGCTTCTGTTTCGAGTGCCAAACCTTTCAGGAGAGCATTTTCAACCTTTTGGCACCATTTTGGAGTGAATTGCCAAAAGCCAGATTTTTGCTGAAATTGTGACCCCGGGGCTTAGGGATTTTTTCAAAAAAATATTTTCTGCCGGTTAAGTTTTTGAGGGCTGATTTCTTGTCCTGTGATAAAAAGCCTTCTGTTTCCATTGCTTAAAGCTTTCAGGGGAGCATTTGCAACCAGTTGGCACCATTTTGGAATGAATTGCCAAAAGTCAGATTTTTGCTGAAATTGTGACCCCGGGGCTTTGGGATTTTTTGAAAAACATATTTTCTGCTGGTTAAGTTTTTGAGGGCTGATTTCTTGTCCTGTGATAAAAAGCCTTCTGTTTCAAGTGCCAAACCTTTCAGGAGAGTATTTTAAAGCTTTTGGCACCATTTTGGAGTGAATTGCCAAAAGTCAGATTTTTGCTGAAATTGTGACCCCGGGGCTTAGGGATTTTTTCAAAAAAATATTTTCTGCCGGTTAAGGTTTTGAGGGCTGATTTCTTGTCCTGTGATAAAAAGCCTTCTGTTTCGAGTGCCAAACCTTTGAGGAGAGCATTTTCAAGCTTTTGGCACCATTTTTGAGTGAATTGCCAAAAGTCAGATTTTTGCTGAAATTGTGACCCCGGGGTTTAGGGATTTTTTCAAAAAAATATTTTCTGCCCGTTAAGTTTTTGAGGGTTGATTTCTTATCCTGTGATAAAAAGCCTTCTGTTTCGATTGCCAAACCTTTCAGGAGAGCATTTTCAAGCTTCTGGCACCATTTTTGAGTGAATTGCCAAAAGTCAGATTTTTGCTGAAATTGTGACCCCGGGGCTTAGGGATTTTTTCAAAAAAATATTTTCTTCCGGTTAAGTTTTTGAGGGCTGATTTCTTGTCCTGTGATAAAAAGCCTTCTGTTTCGAGTGCCAAACCTTTGAGGAGAGCATTTTCAAGCTTTTGGCACCATTTTTGAGTGAATTGCCAAAAGTCAGATTTTTGCTGAAATTGTGACCCCGGGGTTTAGGGATTTTTTCAAAAAAATATTTTCTGCCCGTTAAGTTTTTGAGGGCTCATTTCTTGTCCTGTGATAAAAAGCCTTCTGTTTCGAGTGCCAAAGCTTTCAGGAGAGCATTTGCAACCAGTTGGCACCATTTTTGAGTGAATTGCCAAAAGTCAGATTTTTGCTGAAATTGTGACCCCGGGGCTTAGGGATTTTTTCAAAAAAATATTTTCTGCCGGTTAAGTTTTTGAGGGCTGATTTCTTGTCCTGTGATAAAAAGCCTTCTGTTTCCATTGCTTAAAGCTTTCAGGGGAGCATTTGCAACCAGTTGGCACCATTTTGGAGTGAATTGCCAAAAGTCAGATTTTTGCTGAAATTGTGACCCTGGGGCTTAGGGATTTTTTCAAAAAAATATTTTCTGCTGGTTAAGTTTTTGAGGGCTGATTTCTTGTCCTGTGATAAAGAGGCTTCTGTTTTGAGTGTCAAAGCTTTCAGGAGAGCATTTTCAAGCTTCTGGCACCATTTTGAAGTGAATTGCCAAAAGTCAGATTTTTGCTGAAAAAAATATTTTCTGCCGGTTAGGTTTTTGAGGGCTGATTTCTTGTCCTGTGATAAAAAGCCTTCTGTTTCTAGTGGCAAACCTTTCAGGAGAGCATTTTCAAGCTTTTGGCACCATTTTTGAGTGAATTGCCAAAAGTCAGATTTTTGCTGAAATTGTGACCCCGGGGCTTAGGGATTTTTTCAAAAAAATATTTTCTGCCGGTTAAGTTTTTGAGGGCTGATTTCTTGTCCTGTGATAAAAAGCCTTCTGTTTCCATTGCTAAAGGTTTCAGGGGAGCATTTGCAACCAGTTGGCACCATTTTGGAGTGAATTGCCAAAAGTCAGATTTTTGCTGAAATTGTGACCCCGGGGCTTAGGGATTTTTTCAAAAAAATATTTTCTGCCGGTTAGGTTTTTGAGGGCTGATTTCTTGTCCTGTGATAAAAAGGCTTCTGTTTCGAGTGCCAAACCTTTCAGGAGAGCATTTTCAACCTTTTGGCACCATTTTGGAGTGAATTGCCAAAAGCCAGATTTTTGCTGAAATTGTGACCCCGGGGCTTAGGGATTTTTTCAAAAAAATATTTTCTGCCGGTTAAGTTTTTGAGGGCTGATTTCTTGTCCTGTGATAAAAAGCCTTCTGTTTCCATCACCAAAGCTTTCAGGAGAGCATTTTCAATCTTTTGGCACCATTTTGAAGTGAATTGCCAAAAGTCAGATTTTTGCTGAAATTGTGACCCCGGGGCTTAGGGATTTTTTCAAAAAAATATTTTCTGCCGGTTAGGTTTTTGAGGGCTGATTTCTTGTCCTGTGATAAAAAGGCTTCTGTTTCGAGTGCCAAACCTTTCAGGAGAGCATTTTCAACCTTTTGGCACCATTTTGGAGTGAATTGCCAAAAGCCAGATTTTTGCTGAAATTGTGACCCCGGGGCTTAGGGATTTTTTCAAAAAAATATTTTCTGCCGGTTAAGTTTTTGAGGGTTGATTTCTTGTCCTGTGATAAAAAGCCTTCTGTTTCCATCACCAAAGCTTTCAGGAGAGCATTTTCAATCTTTTGGCACCATTTTGAAGTGAATTGCCAAAAGTCAGATTTTTGCTGAAATTGTGACCCCGGGGCTTAGGGATTTTTTCAAAAAAATATTTTCTGCCGGTTAGGTTTTTGAGGGCTGATTTCTTGTCCTGTGATAAAAAGGCTTCTGTTTCGAGTGCCAAACCTTTCAGGAGAGCATTTTCAACCTTTTGGCACCATTTTGGAGTGAATTGCCAAAAGCCAGATTTTTGCTGAAATTGTGACCCCGGGGCTTAGGGATTTTTTCAAAAAAATATTTTCTGCCGGTTAAGTTTTTGAGGGCTGATTTCTTGTCCTGTGATAAAAAGCCTTCTGTTTCCATTGCTTAAAGCTTTCAGGGGAGCATTTGCAACCAGTTGGCACCATTTTGGAATGAATTGCCAAAAGTCAGATTTTTGCTGAAATTGTGACCCCGGGGCTTAGGGATTTTTTGAAAAACATATTTTCTGCTGGTTAAGTTTTTGAGGGCTGATTTCTTGTCCTGTGATAAAAAGCCTTCTGTTTCAAGTGCCAAACCTTTCAGGAGAGTATTTTAAAGCTTTTGGCACCATTTTGGAGTGAATTGCCAAAAGTCAGATTTTTGCTGAAATTGTGACCCCGGGGCTTAGGGATTTTTTCAAAAAAATATTTTCTGCCGGTTAAGGTTTTGAGGGCTGATTTCTTGTCCTGTGATAAAAAGCCTTCTGTTTCGAGTGCCAAACCTTTGAGGAGAGCATTTTCAAGCTTTTGGCACCATTTTTGAGTGAATTGCCAAAAGTCAGATTTTTGCTGAAATTGTGACCCCGGGGCTTAGGGATTTTTTCAAAAATATATTTTCTGCCGGTTAAGTTTTTGAGGGCTGATTTCTTGTCCTGTGATAAAAAGCCTTCTGTTTCCATTGCTAAAGGTTTCAGGGGAGCATTTGCAACCAGTTGGCACCATTTTGGAGTGAATTGCCAAAAGTCAGATTTTTGCTGAAATTGTGACCCCGGGGCTTAGGAATTTTTTCCAAAATATATTTTCTGCCGGTTAAGTTTTTGAGGGCTGATTTCTTGTCCTGTGATAAAAAGCCTTCTGTTTCCATTGCTAAAGCTTTCAGGGGAGCATTTGCAACCAGTTGGCACCATTTTGGAGTGAATTGCCAAAAGTCAGATTTTTGCTGAAATTGTGACCCCGGGGCTTAGGGATTTTTTCAAAAAAATATTTTCTGCCCGTTAAGTTTTTGAAGATTGATTTCTTATCCTGTGATAAAAAGGCTTCTGTTTCGAGTGCCAAACCTTTCAGGAGAGCATTTTCAACCTTTTGGCACCATTTTGGAGTGAATTGCCAAAAGCCAGATTTTTGCTGAAATTGTGATCCCGGGGTTTAGGGATTTTTTCAAAAAAATATTTTCTGCCGGTTAAGTTTTTGAGGGTTGATTTCTTATCCTGTGATAAAAAGCCTTCTGTTTCGATTGCCAAACCTTTCAGGAGAGCATTTTCAAGCTTCTGACACCATTTTTGAGTGAATTGCCAAAAGTCAGATTTTTGCTGAAATTGTGACCCCGGGGCTTAGGGATTTTTTCAAAAAAATATTTTCTTCCGGTTATGTTTTTGAGGGCTCATTTCTTGTCCTGTGATAAAAAGCCTTCTGTTTCGAGTGCCAAAGCTTTCAGGAGAGCATTTGCAACCAGTTGGCACCATTTTTGAGTGAATTGCCAAAAGTCAGATTTTTGCTGAAATTGTGACCCCGGGGCTTAGGGATTTTTTCAAAAAAATATTTTCTGCTGGTTAAGTTTTTGAGGGCTGATTTCTTGTCCTGTGATAAAAAGCCTTCTGTTTCCATCACCAAAGCTTTCAGGAGAGCATTTTCAATCTTTTGGCACCATTTTGAAGTGAATTGCCAAAAGTCAGATTTTTGCTGAAATTGTGACCCCGGGGCTTAGGGATTTTTTCAAAAAAATATTTTCTGCCGGTTAGGTTTTTGAGGGCTGATTTCTTGTCCTGTGATAAAAAGGCTTCTGTTTCGAGTGCCAAACCTTTCAGGAGAGCATTTTCAACCTTTTGGCACCATTTTGGAGTGAATTGCCAAAAGCCAGATTTTTGCTGAAATTGTGACCCCGGGGCTTAGGGATTTTTTCAAAAAAATATTTTCTGCCGGTTAAGTTTTTGAGGGCTGATTTCTTGTCCTGTGATAAAAAGCCTTCTGTTTCCATTGCTTAAAGCTTTCAGGGGAGCATTTGCAACCAGTTGGCACCATTTTGGAGTGAATTGCCAAAAGTCAGATTTTTGCTGAAATTGTGACCCCGGGGCTTAGGGATTTTTTGAAAAACATATTTTCTGCTGGTTAAGTTTTTGAGGGCTGATTTCTTGTCCTGTGATAAAAAGCCTTCTGTTTCGAGTGCCAAACCTTTCAGGAGAGTATTTTAAAGCTTTTGGCACCATTTTGGAGTGAATTGCCAAAAGTCAGATTTTTGCTGAAATTGTGACCCCGGGGCTTAGGGATTTTTTCAAAAAAATATTTTCTGCCGGTTAAGGTTTTGAGGGCTGATTTCTTGTCCTGTGATAAAAAGCCTTCTGTTTCGAGTGCCAAACCTTTGAGGAGAGCATTTTCAAGCTTTTGGCACCATTTTTGAGTGAATTGCCAAAAGTCAGATTTTTGCTGAAATTGTGACCCCGGGGTTTAGGGATTTTTTCAAAAAAATATTTTCTGCCCGTTAAGTTTTTGAGGGTTGATTTCTTATCCTGTGATAAAAAGCCTTCTGTTTCGATTGCCAAACCTTTCAGGAGAGCATTTTCAAGCTTCTGGCACCATTTTTGAGTGAATTGCCAAAAGTCAGATTTTTGCTGAAATTGTGACCCCGGGGCTTAGGGATTTTTTCAAAAAAATATTTTCTTCCGGTTAAGTTTTTGAGGGCTCATTTCTTGTCCTGTGATAAAAAGCCTTCTGTTTCGAGTGCCAAAGCTTTCAGGAGAGCATTTGCAACCAGTTGGCACCATTTTTGAGTGAATTGCCAAAAGTCAGATTTTTGCTGAAATTGTGACCCCGGGGCTTAGGAATTTTTTCCAAAATATATTTTCTGCCGGTTAAGTTTTTGAGGGCTGATTTCTTGTCCTGTGATAAAAAGCCTTCTGTTTCCATTGCTAAAGCTTTCAGGGGAGCATTTGCAACCAGTTGGCACCATTTTGGAGTGAATTGCCAAAAGTCAGATTTTTGCTGAAATTGTGACCCCGGGGCTTAGGTATTTTTTCAAAAAAATATTTTCTGCCCGTTAAGTTTTTGAGGATTGATTTCTTATCCTGTGATAAAAAGGCTTCTGTTTCGAGTGCCAAACCTTTCAGGAGAGCATTTTCAACCTTTTGGCACCATTTTGGAGTGAATTGCCAAAAGCCAGATTTTTGCTGAAATTGTGATCCCGGGGTTTAGGGATTTTTTCAAAAAAATATTTTCTGCCGGTTAAGTTTTTGAGGGTTGATTTCTTATCCTGTGATAAAAAGCCTTCTGTTTCGATTGCCAAACCTTTCAGGAGAGCATTTTCAAGCTTCTGACACCATTTTTGAGTGAATTGCCAAAAGTCAGATTTTTGCTGAAATTGTGACCCCGGGGCTTAGGGATTTTTTCAAAAAAATATTTTCTTCCGGTTAAGTTTTTGAGGGCTCATTTCTTGTCCTGTGATAAAAAGCCTTCTGTTTCGAGTGCCAAAGCTTTCAGGAGAGCATTTGCAACCAGTTGGCACCATTTTTGAGTGAATTGCCAAAAGTCAGATTTTTGCTGAAATTGTGACCCCGGGGCTTAGGGATTTTTTCAAAAAAATATTTTCTGCTGGTTAAGTTTTCGAGGGCTGATTTCTTGTCCTGTGATAAAAAGCCTTCTGTTTCCATTGCTTAAAGCTTTCAGGGGAGCATTTGCAACCAGTTGGCACCATTTTGGAGTGAATTGCCAAAAGTCAGATTTTTGCTGAAATTGTGACCCCGGGGCTTAGGGATTTTTTGAAAAACATATTTTCTGCTGGTTAAGTTTTTGAGGGCTGATTTCTTGTCCTGTGATAAAAAGCCTTCTGTTTCGAGTGCCAAACCTTTCAGGAGAGTATTTTAAAGCTTTTGGCACCATTTTGGAGTGAATTGCCAAAAGTCAGATTTTTGCTGAAATTGTGACCCCGGGGCTTAGGGATTTTTTCAAAAAAATATTTTCTGCCGGTTAAGGTTTTGAGGGCTGATTTCTTGTCCTGTGATAAAAAGCCTTCTGTTTCGAGTGCCAAACCTTTGAGGAGAGCATTTTCAAGCTTTTGGCACCATTTTTGAGTGAATTGCCAAAAGTCAGATTTTTGCTGAAATTGTGACCCCGGGGTTTAGGGATTTTTTCAAAAAAATATTTTCTGCCCGTTAAGTTTTTGAGGGTTGATTTCTTATCCTGTGATAAAAAGCCTTCTGTTTCGATTGCCAAACCTTTCAGGAGAGCATTTTCAAGCTTCTGGCACCATTTTTGAGTGAATTGCCAAAAGTCAGATTTTTGCTGAAATTGTGACCCCGGGGCTTAGGGATTTTTCCAAAAAAATATTTTCTTCCGGTTAAGTTTTTGAGGGCTCATTTCTTGTCCTGTGATAAAAAGCCTTCTGTTTCGAGTGCCAAAGCTTTCAGGAGAGCATTTGCAACCAGTTGGCACCATTTTTGAGTGAATTGCCAAAAGTCAGATTTTTGCTGAAATTGTGACCCCGGGGCTTAGGGATTTTTTCAAAAAAATATTTTCTGCCGGTTAAGTTTTTGAGGGCTGATTTCTTGTCCTGTGATAAAAAGGCTTCTGTTTAGAGTGCCAAACCTTTCAGGAGAGCATTTTCACCTTTTGGCACCATTTTGGAGTGAATTGCCAAAAGCCAGATTTTTGCTGAAATTGTGACCCCGGGGCTTAGGGATTTTTTCAAAAAAATATTTTCTGCCGGTTAAGTTTTTGAGGGCTGATTTCTTGTCCTGTGATAAAAAGCCTTCTGTTTCCATTGCTTAAAGCTTTCAGGGGAGCATTTGCAACCAGTTGGCACCATTTTGGAGTGAATTGCCAAAAGTCAGATTTTTGCTGGAATTGTGACCCCGGGGCTTAGGAATTTTTTCAAAAAAATATTTTCTGCTGGTTAAGTTTTTGAGGGCTGATTTCTTGTCCTGTGATAAAGAGGCTTCTGTTTTGAGTGCCAAAGCTTTCAGGAGAGCATTTTCAAGCTTTTGGCACCATTTTGAAGTGAATTGCCAAAAGTCAGATTTTTGCTGAAATTGTGACCCCGTGGCTTAGGGATTTTTTCAAAAAAATATTTTCTGCCGGTTAGGTTTTTGAGGGCTGATTTCTTGTCCTGTGATAAAAAGCCTTCTGTTTCGAGTGCCAAACCTTTCAGGAGAGCATTTTCAAGCTTTTGGCACCATTTTGGAGTGAATTGCCAAAAGTCAGATTTTTGCTGAAATTGTGACCCCGGGGCTTAGGGATTTTTTCAAAAAAATATTTTCTGCCGGTTAAGTTTTTGAGGGCTGATTTCTTGTCCTGTGATAAAAAGCCTTCTGTTTCGCGTGCCAAACCTTTGAGGAGAGCATTTTCAAGCTTTTGGCACCATTTTTGAGTGAATTGCCAAAAGTCAGATTTTTGCTGAAATTGTGACCCCGGGGTTTAGGGATTTTTTCAAAAAAATATTTTCTGCCGGTTAAGTTTTTGAGGGTTGATTTCTTGTCCTGTGATAAAAAGCCTTCTGTTTCGATTGCCAAACCTTCCAGGAGAGCATTTTCAAGCTTCTGGCACCATTTTTGAGTGAATTGCCAAAAGTCAGATTTTTGCTGAAATTGTGACCCCGGGGCTTAGGGATTTTTTCAAAAAAATATTTTCTGCCGGTTAAGTTTTTGAGGGCTGATTTCTTGTCCTGTGATAAAAAGGCTTCTGTTTCGAGTGCCAAACCTTTCAGGAGAGCATTTTCAACCTTTTGGCACCATTTTGGAGTGAATTGCCAAAAGTCAGATTATTGCTGAAATTTTGACCCCGGGGCTTAGGGATTTTTTCAAAAAAATATTTTCTGCCGGTTAGGTTTTTGAGGGCTGATTTCTTGTCCTGTGATAAAAAGCCTTCTGTTTCCATTGCTAAAGCTTTCAGGGGAGCATTTGCAACCAGTTGGCACCATTTTGGAGTGAATTGCCCAAAGTCAGATTTTTGCTGAAATTGTGACCCTGGGACTTAGGGATTTTTTCAAAAAAATATTTTCTGCCGGTTAAGTTTTTGAGGGCTGATTTCTTGTCCTGTGATAAAAAGCCTTCTGTTTCCATCGCCAAAGCTTTCAGGAGAGCATTTTCAAGCTTTTGGCACCATTTTGAAGTGAACTGCCAAAAGTCAGATTTTTGCTGAAATTGTGACCCCGGGGCTTAGGGATTTTTTCAAAAAAATATTTTCTGCCGGTTAGGTTTTTGAGGGCTGATTTCTTGTCCTGTGATAAAAAGCCTTCTGTTTCCATTGCTAAAGCTTTCAGGGGAGCATTTTCAAGCTTCTGGCACCATTTTTGAGTGAATTTCCAAAAGTCAGATTTTTGCTGAAATTGTGACCCCGGGGCTTAGGGATTTTTTTAAAAAAAATATTTTCTGCCGGTTAAGTTTTTGAGGGCTGATTTCTTGTCCTGTGATAAAAAGCCTTCTGTTTCGAGTGCCAAACCTTTCAGGAGAGCATTTTCAAGCTTTTGGCACCATTTTTGAGTGAATTGCCAAAAGTCAGATTTTTGCTGAAATTGTGACCCCGGGGCTATGTATTTTTTCAAAAACATATTTTCTGCCGGTTAAGTTTTTGAGGGCTGATTTCTTGTCCTGTGATAAAAAGCCTTCTGTTTCGAGTGCCAAACCTTTCAGGAGAGCATTTTCAAGCTTTTGGGACCATTTTTGAGTGAATTGCCAAAAGTCAGATTTTTGCTGAAATTGTGACCCCGGGGTTTAGGGATTTTTTCAAAAAAATATTTTCTGCCCGTTAAGTTTTTGAGGGTTGATTTCTTATCCTGTGATAAAAAGCCTTCTGTTTCGATTGCCAAACCTTTCAGGAGAGCATTTTCAAGCTTCTGGCCCCCTTTTTTGTGTGAATTGCCAAAAGTCAGATTTTTGCTGAAATTGTGACCCCGGGGCTTAGGGATTTTTTCAAAAAAATATTTTCTTCCGGTTAAGTTTTTGAGGGCTCATTTCTTGTCCTGTGATAAAAAGCCTTCTGTTTCCATTGCTAAAGCTTTCAGGGGAGCATTTGCAACCAGTTGGCACCATTTTGAAGTGAATTGCCAAAAGTCAGATTTTTGCTGAAATTGTGACCCCGGGGCTTCGGGATTTTTTCAAAAAAATATTTTCTGCCGGTTAGGTTTTTGAGGGCTGATTTCTTGTCCTGTGATAAAAAGGCTTCTGTTTCGAGTGCCAAACCTTTCAGGAGAGCATTTTCAACCTTTTGGCACCATTTTTGAGCGAATTGCCAAAATCAGATTTTTGCTGAAATTGTGACCCCGGGGCTTAGGGATTTTTTCAAAAAAATATTTTCGGCCGGTTAAGTTTTTGAGGGCTGATTTCTTGTCCTGTGATAAAAAGGCTTCTGTTTCGAGTGCCAAACCTTTCAGGAGAGCATTTTCAACCTTTTGGCACCATTTTGGAGTGAATTGCCAAAAGTCAGATTTTTGCTGAAATTGTGACCCCGGGGCTTAGGGATTTTTTCAAAAAAATATTTTCTTCCGGTTAAGTTTTTGAGGGCTCATTTCTTGTCCTGTGATAAAAAGCCTTCTGTTTCCATCACCAAAGCTTTCAGGAGAGCATTTTCAAGCTTTTGGCACCATTTTGAAGTGAATTGCCAAAAGTCAGATTTTTGCTGAAATTGTGACCCCGGGGCTTAGGGATTTTTTCAAAAAAATATTTTCTGCCCGTTAAGTTTTTGAGGGTTGATTTCTTATCCTGTGATAAAAAGCCTTCTGTTTCGATTGCCAAACCTTTCAGGAGAGCATTTTCAAGCTTCTGGCCCCCTTTTTTGAGTGAATTGCCAAAAGTCAGATTTTTGCTGAAATTGTGACCCCGGGGCTTAGGGATTTTTTCAAAAAAATATTTTCTTCCGGTTAAGTTTTTGAGGGCTCATTTCTTGTCCTGTGATAAAAAGCCTTCTGTTTCGAGTGCCAAAGCTTTCAGGAGAGCATTTGCAACCAGTTGGCACCATTTTTGAGTGAATTGCCAAAAGTCAGATTTTTGCTGAAATTGTGACCCCGGGGCTTAGGGATTTTTTCAAAAAAATATTTTCTGCTGGTTAAGTTTTTGAGGGCTGATTTCTTGTCCTGTGATAAAAAGCCTTCTGTTTCGAATGCCAAACCTTTCAGGAGAGCATTTTCAAGCTTTTGGCACCATTTTGGAGTGAATTGCCGAAAGTCAGATTTTTGCTGAAATTGTGACCCCGGGGCTTTGGGATTTTTGCTAAAAAATATTTTCTGCTGGTTAAGTTTTTGAGGGCTCATTTCTTGTCCTGTGATAAAAAGCCTTCTGTTTCCATCGCCAAAGCTTTCAGGAGAGCATTTTCAAGCTTTTGGCACCATTTTGAAGTGAATTGCCAAAAGTCAGATTTTTGCTGAAATTGTGACCCCGGGGCTTAGGGATTTTTTCAAAAAAATATTTTCTGCCGGTTAGGTTTTTGAGGGCTGATTTCTTGTCCTGTGATAAAAAGGCTTCTGTTTCGAGTGCCAAACCTTTCAGGAGAGCATTTTCAACCTTTTGGCACCATTTTTGAGCGAATTGCCAAAATCAGATTTTTGCTGAAATTGTGACCCCGGGGCTTAGGGATTTTTTCAAAAAAATATTTTCTGCCGGTTAAGTTTTTGAGGGCTGATTTCTTGTCCTGTGATAAAAAGGCTTCTGTTTCGAGTGCCAAACCTTTCAGGAGAGCATTTTCAACCTTTTGGCACCATTTTGGAGTGAATTGCCAAAAGTCAGATTTTTGCTGAAATTGTGACCCCGGGGCTTAGGGATTTTTTCAAAAAAATATTTTCTTCCCGTTAAGTTTTTGAGGGCTCATTTCTTGTCCTGTGATAAAAAGCCTTCTGTTTCCATCACCAAAGCTTTCAGGAGAGCATTTTCAAGCTTTTGGCACCATTATGAAGTGAATTGCCAAAAGTCAGATTTTTGCTGAAATTGTGACCCCGGGGCTTAGGAATTTTTTCAAAAAAATATTTTCTGCCGGTTAAGTTTTTGAGGGCTGATTTCTTGTCCTGTGATAAAAAGCCTTCTGTTTCCATTGCTTAAAGCTTTCAGGGGAGCATTTGCAACCAGTTGGCACCATTTTGGAGTGAATTGCCAAAAGTCAGATTTTTGCTGAAATTGTGACCCCGGGGCTTAGGGATTTTTTCAAAAAAATATTTTCTGCCGGTTAAGTTTTTGAGGGCTGATTTCTTGTCCTGTGATAAAAAGCCTTCTGTTTCCATTGCTTAAAGCTTTCAGGGGAGCATTTGCAACCAGTTGGCACCATTTTGGAGTGAATTGCCAAAAGTCAGATTTTTGCTGAAATTGTGACCCGAGGGCTTAGGGATTTTTTCAAAAAAATATTTTCTGCTGGTTAAGTTTTTGAGGGCTGATTTCTTGTCCTGTGATAAAAAGCCTTCTGTTTCCATCGCCAAAGCTTTCAGGAGAGCATTTTCAAGCTTTTGGCACCATTTTGAAGTGAATTGCCAAAAGTCAGATTTTTGCTGAAATTGTGAATATGGGGCTTAGGGATTTTTTCAAAAAAATATTTTCTGCCGGTTAAATTTTTGAGGGCAGATTTCTTGTCCTGTGATAAAAAGGCTTCTGTTTCGAGTGCCAAACCTTTCAGGAGAGCATTTTCAACCTTTTGGCACCATTTTTGAGCAAATTGCCAAAATCAGATTTTTGCTGAAATTGTGACCCCGGGGCTTAGGGATTTTTTCAAAAAAATATTTTCTGCCGGTTAAGTTTTTGAGGGCTGATTTCTTGTCCTGTGATAAAAAGGCTTCTGTTTCGAGTGCCAAACCTTTCAGGAGAGCATTTTCAACCTTTTGGCACCATTTTGGAGTGAATTGCCAAAAGTCAGATTTTTGCTGAAATTGTGACCCCGGGGCTTAGGGATTTTTTCAAAAAAATATTTTCTTCCGGTTAAGTTTTTGAGGGCTCATTTCTTGTCCTGTGATAAAAAGCCTTCTGTTTCCATCACCAAAGCTTTCAGGAGAGCATTTTCAAGCTTTTGGCACCATTTTGAAGTGAATTGCCAAAAGTCAGATTTTTGCTGAAATTGTGACCCCGGGGCTTAGGGATTTTTTCAAAAAAATATTTTCTGCCCGTTAAGTTTTTGAGGGTTGATTTCTTATCCTGTGATAAAAAGCCTTCTGTTTCGATTGCCAAACCTTTCAGGAGAGCATTTTCAAGCTTCTGGCCCCCTTTTTTGAGTGAATTGCCAAAAGTCAGATTTTTGCTGAAATTGTGACCCCGGGGCTTAGGGATTTTTTCAAAAAAATATTTTCTTCCGGTTAAGTTTTTGAGGGCTCATTTCTTGTCCTGTGATAAAAAGCCTTCTGTTTCGAGTGCCAAAGCTTTCAGGAGAGCATTTGCAACCAGTTGGCACCATTTTTGAGTGAATTGCCAAAAGTCAGATTTTTGCTGAAATTGTGACCCCGGGGCTTAGGGATTTTTTCAAAAAAATATTTTCTGCTGGTTAAGTTTTTGAGGGCTGATTTCTTGTCCTGTGATAAAAAGCCTTCTGTTTCGAATGCCAAACCTTTCAGGAGAGCATTTTCAAGCTTTTGGCACCATTTTGGAGTGAATTGCCGAAAGTCAGATTTTTGCTGAAATTGTGACCCCGGGGCTTTGGGATTTTTGCTAAAAAATATTTTCTGCTGGTTAAGTTTTTGAGGGCTCATTTCTTGTCCTGTGATAAAAAGCCTTCTGTTTCCATCGCCAAAGCTTTCAGGAGAGCATTTTCAAGCTTTTGGCACCATTTTGAAGTGAATTGCCAAAAGTCAGATTTTTGCTGAAATTGTGACCCCGGGGCTTAGGGATTTTTTCAAAAAAATATTTTCTGCCGGTTAGGTTTTTGAGGGCTGATTTCTTGTCCTGTGATAAAAAGGCTTCTGTTTCGAGTGCCAAACCTTTCAGGAGAGCATTTTCAACCTTTTGGCACCATTTTTGAGCGAATTGCCAAAATCAGATTTTTGCTGAAATTGTGACCCCGGGGCTTAGGGATTTTTTCAAAAAAATATTTTCTGCCGGTTCAGTTTTTGAGGGCTGATTTCTTGTCCTGTGATAAAAAGGCTTCTGTTTCGAGTGCCAAACCTTTCAGGAGAGCATTTTCAACCTTTTGGCACCATTTTGGAGTGAATTGCCAAAAGTCAGATTTTTGCTGAAATTGTGACCCCGGGGCTTAGGGATTTTTTCAAAAAAATATTTTCTTCCGGTTAAGTTTTTGAGGGCTCATTTCTTGTCCTGTGATAAAAAGCCTTCTGTTTCCATCACCAAAGCTTTCAGGAGAGCATTTTCAAGCTTTTGGCACCATTATGAAGTGAATTGCCAAAAGTCAGATTTTTGCTGAAATTGTGACCCCGGGGCTTAGGGATTTTTTCAAAAAAATATTTTCTGCCGGTTAAGTTTTTGAGGGCTGATTTCTTGTCCTGTGATAAAAAGCCTTCTGTTTCCATTGCTTAAAGCTTTCAGGGGAGCATTTGCAACCAGTTGGCACCATTTTGGAGTGAATTGCCAAAAGTCAGATTTTTGCTGAAATTGTGACCCCGGGGCTTTGGGATTTTTGCTAAAAAATATTTTCTGCTGGTTAAGTTTTTGAGGGCTCATTTCTTGTCCTGTGATAAAAAGCCTTCTGTTTCCATCGCCAAAGCTTTCAGGAGAGCATTTTCAAGCTTTTGGCACCATTTTGAAGTGAATTGCCAAAAGTCAGATTTTTGCTGAAATTGTGACCCCGGGGCTTAGGGATTTTTTCAAAAAAATATTTTCTGCCGGTTAGGTTTTTGAGGGCTGATTTCTTGTCCTGTGATAAAAAGGCTTCTGTTTCGAGTGCCAAACCTTTCAGGAGAGCATTTTCAACCTTTTGGCACCATTTTTGAGCGAATTGCCAAAATCAGATTTTTGCTGAAATTGTGACCCCGGGGCTTAGGGATTTTTTCAAAAAAATATTTTCTGCCGGTTCAGTTTTTGAGGGCTGATTTCTTGTCCTGTGATAAAAAGGCTTCTGTTTCGAGTGCCAAACCTTTCAGGAGAGCATTTTCAACCTTTTGGCACCATTTTGGAGTGAATTGCCAAAAGTCAGATTTTTGCTGAAATTGTGACCCCGGGGCTTAGGGATTTTTTCAAAAAAATATTTTCTTCCGGTTAAGTTTTTGAGGGCTCATTTCTTGTCCTGTGATAAAAAGCCTTCTGTTTCCATCACCAAAGCTTTCAGGAGAGCATTTTCAAGCTTTTGGCACCATTATGAAGTGAATTGCCAAAAGTCAGATTTTTGCTGAAATTGTGACCCCGGGGCTTAGGGATTTTTTCAAAAAAATATTTTCTGCCGGTTAAGTTTTTGAGGGCTGATTTCTTGTCCTGTGATAAAAAGCCTTCTGTTTCCATTGCTTAAAGCTTTCAGGGGAGCATTTGCAACCAGTTGGCACCATTTTGGAGTGAATTGCCAAAAGTCAGATTTTTGCTGAAATTGTGACCCCGGGGCTTTGGGATTTTTGCTAAAAAATATTTTCTGCTGGTTAAGTTTTTGAGGGCTCATTTCTTGTCCTGTGATAAAAAGCCTTCTGTTTCCATCGCCAAAGCTTTCAGGAGAGCATTTTCAAGCTTTTGGCACCATTTTGAAGTGAATTGCCAAAAGTCAGATTTTTGCTGAAATTGTGACCCCGGGGCTTAGGGATTTTTTCAAAAAAATATTTTCTGCCGGTTAGGTTTTTGAGGGCTGATTTCTTGTCCTGTGATAAAAAGGCTTCTGTTTCGAGTGCCAAACCTTTCAGGAGAGCATTTTCAACCTTTTGGCACCATTTTTGAGCGAATTGCCAAAATCAGATTTTTGCTGAAATTGTGACCCCGGGGCTTAGGGATTTTTTCAAAAAAATATTTTCTGCCGGTTCAGTTTTTGAGGGCTGATTTCTTGTCCTGTGATAAAAAGGCTTCTGTTTCGAGTGCCAAACCTTTCAGGAGAGCATTTTCAACCTTTTGGCACCATTTTGGAGTGAATTGCCAAAAGTCAGATTTTTGCTGAAATTGTGACCCCGGGGCTTAGGGATTTTTTCAAAAAAATATTTTCTTCCGGTTAAGTTTTTGAGGGCTCATTTCTTGTCCTGTGATAAAAAGCCTTCTGTTTCCATCACCAAAGCTTTCAGGAGAGCATTTTCAAGCTTTTGGCACCATTATGAAGTGAATTGCCAAAAGTCAGATTTTTGCTGAAATTGTGACCCCGGGGCTTAGGGATTTTTTCAAAAAAATATTTTCTGCCGGTTAAGTTTTTGAGGGCTGATTTCTTGTCCTGTGATAAAAAGCCTTCTGTTTCCATTGCTTAAAGCTTTCAGGGGAGCATTTGCAACCAGTTGGCACCATTTTGGAGTGAATTGCCAAAAGTCAGATTTTTGCTGAAATTGTGACCCCGGGGCTTAGGGATTTTTTCAAAAAAATATTTTCTGCCGGTTAAGTTTTTGAGGGCTGATTTCTTGTCCTGTGATAAAAAGCCTTCTGTTTCCATTGCTTAAAGCTTTCAGGGGAGCATTTGCAACCAGTTGGCACCATTTTGGAGTGAATTGCCAAAAGTCAGATTTTTGCTGAAATTGTGACCCCAGGGCTTAGGGATTTTTTCAAAAAAATATTTTCTGCTGGTTAGGTTTTTGAGGGCTGATTTCTTGTCCTGTGATAAAAAGGCTTCTGTTTCGAGTGCCAAACCTTTCAGGAGAGCATTTTCAACCTTTTGGCCCCATTTTTGAGCGAATTGCCAAAATCAGATTTTTGCTGAAATTGTGACCCCGGGGCTTAGGGATTTTTTCAAAAAAATATTTTCTGCCGGTTAAGTTTTTGAGGGCTGATTTCTTGTCCTGTGATAAAAAGGCTTCTGTTTCGAGTGCCAAACCTTTCAGGAGAGCATTTTCAACCTTTTGGCACCATTTTGGAGTGAATTGCCAAAAGTCAGATTTTTGCTGAAATTGTGACCCCGGGGCTTAGGGATTTTTTCAAAAAAATATTTTCTTCCGGTTAAGTTTTTGAGGGCTCATTTCTTGTCCTGTGATAAAAAGCCTTCTGTTTCCATCACCAAAGCTTTCAGGAGAGCATTTTCAAGCTTTTGGCACCATTTTGAAGTGAATTGCCAAAAGTCAGATTTTTGCTGAAATTGTGACCCCGGGGCTTAGGGATTTTTTCAAAAAAATATTTTCTGCCGGTTAAGTTTTTGAGGGCTGATTTCTTGTCCTGTGATAAAAAGCCTTCTGTTTCCATTGCTTAAAGCTTTCAGGGGAGCATTTGCAACCAGTTGGCACCATTTTGGAGTGAATTGCCAAAAGTCAGATTTTTGCTGAAATTGTGACCCCGGGGCTTTGGGATTTTTGCTTAAAAATATTTTCTGCTGGTTAAGTTTTTGAGGGCTCATTTCTTGTCCTGTGATAAAAAGCCTTCTGTTTCCATCGCCAAAGCTTTCAGGAGAGCATTTTCAAGCTTTTGGCACCATTTTGAAGTGAATTGCCAAAAGTCAGATTTTTGCTGAAATTGTGACCCCGGGGCTTAGGGATTTTTTCAAAAAAATATTTTCTGCCGGTTAGGTTTTTGAGGGCTGATTTCTTGTCCTGTGATAAAAAGGCTTCTGTTTCGAGTGCCAAACCTTTCAGGAGAGCATTTTCAACCTTTTGGCACCATTTTTGAGCGAATTGCCAAAATCAGATTTTTGCTGAAATTGTGACCCCGGGGCTTAGGGATTTTTTCAAAAAAATATTTTCTGCCGGTTCAGTTTTTGAGGGCTGATTTCTTGTCCTGTGATAAAAAGGCTTCTGTTTCGAGTGCCAAACCTTTCAGGAGAGCATTTTCAACCTTTTGGCACCATTTTGGAGTGAATTGCCAAAAGTCAGATTTTTGCTGAAATTGTGACCCCGGGGCTTAGGGATTTTTTCAAAAAAATATTTTCTTCCGGTTAAGTTTTTGAGGGCTCATTTCTTGTCCTGTGATAAAAAGCCTTCTGTTTCCATCACCAAAGCTTTCAGGAGAGCATTTTCAAGCTTTTGGCACCATTATGAAGTGAATTGCCAAAAGTCAGATTTTTGCTGAAATTGTGACCCCGGGGCTTAGGGATTTTTTCAAAAAAATATTTTCTGCCGGTTAAGTTTTTGAGGGCTGATTTCTTGTCCTGTGATAAAAAGCCTTCTGTTTCCATTGCTTAAAGCTTTCAGGGGAGCATTTGCAACCAGTTGGCACCATTTTGGAGTGAATTGCCAAAAGTCAGATTTTTGCTGAAATTGTGACCCCGGGGCTTAGGGATTTTTTCAAAAAAATATTTTCTGCCGGTTAAGTTTTTGAGGGCTGATTTCTTGTCCTGTGATAAAAAGCCTTCTGTTTCCATTGCTTAAAGCTTTCAGGGGAGCATTTGCAACCAGTTGGCACCATTTTGGAGTGAATTGCCAAAAGTCAGATTTTTGCTGAAATTGTGACCCCAGGGCTTAGGGATTTTTTCAAAAAAATATTTTCTGCTGGTTAGGTTTTTGAGGGCTGATTTCTTGTCCTGTGATAAAAAGGCTTCTGTTTCGAGTGCCAAACCTTTCAGGAGAGCATTTTCAACCTTTTGGCCCCATTTTTGAGCGAATTGCCAAAATCAGATTTTTGCTGAAATTGTGACCCCGGGGCTTAGGGATTTTTTCAAAAAAATATTTTCTGCCGGTTAAGTTTTTGAGGGCTGATTTCTTGTCCTGTGATAAAAAGGCTTCTGTTTCGAGTGCCAAACCTTTCAGGAGAGCATTTTCAACCTTTTGGCACCATTTTGGAGTGAATTGCCAAAAGTCAGATTTTTGCTGAAATTGTGACCCCGGGGCTTAGGGATTTTTTCAAAAAAATATTTTCTTCCGGTTAAGTTTTTGAGGGCTCATTTCTTGTCCTGTGATAAAAAGCCTTCTGTTTCCATCACCAAAGCTTTCAGGAGAGCATTTTCAAGCTTTTGGCACCATTTTGAAGTGAATTGCCAAAAGTCAGATTTTTGCTGAAATTGTGACCCCGGGGCTTAGGGATTTTTTCAAAAAAAATATTTTCTGCCCGTTAAGTTTTTGAGGGTTGATTTCTTATCCTGTGATAAAAAGCCTTCTGTTTCGATTGCCAAACCTTTCAGGAGAGCATTTTCAAGCTTCTGGCCCCCTTTTTTGAGTGAATTGCCAAAAGTCAGATTTTTGCTGAAATTGTGACCCCGGGGCTTAGGGATTTTTTCAAAAAAATATTTTCTTCCGGTTAAGTTTTTGAGGGCTCATTTCTTGTCCTGTGATAAAAAGCCTTCTGTTTCGAGTGCCAAAGCTTTCAGGAGAGCATTTGCAACCAGTTGGCACCATTTTTGAGTGAATTGCCAAAAGTCAGATTTTTGCTGAAATTGTGACCCCGGGGCTTAGGGATTTTTTCAAAAAAATATTTTCTGCTGGTTAAGTTTTTGAGGGCTGATTTCTTGTCCTGTGATAAAAAGCCTTCTGTTTCGAGTGCCAAAGCTTTCAGGAGAGCATTTTCAAGCTTTTGGCACCATTTTGGAGTGAATTGCCGAAAGTCAGATTTTTGCTGAAATTGTGACCCCGGGGCTTTGGGATTTTTGCTAAAAAATATTTTCTGCTGGTTAAGTTTTTGAGGGCTCATTTCTTGTCCTGTGATAAAAAGCCTTCTGTTTCCATCGCCAAAGCTTTCAGGAGAGCATTTTCAAGCTTTTGGCACCATTTTGAAGTGAATTGCCAAAAGTCAGATTTTTGCTGAAATTGTGACCCCGGGGCTTAGGGATTTTTTCAAAAAAATATTTTCTGCCGGTTAGGTTTTTGAGGGCTGATTTCTTGTCCTGTGATAAAAAGGCTTCTGTTTCGAGTGCCAAACCTTTCAGGAGAGCATTTTCAACCTTTTGGCACCATTTTTGAGCGAATTGCCAAAATCAGATTTTTGCTGAAATTGTGACCCCGGGGCTTAGGGATTTTTTCAAAAAAATATTTTCTGCCGGTTCAGTTTTTGAGGGCTGATTTCTTGTCCTGTGATAAAAAGGCTTCTGTTTCGAGTGCCAAACCTTTCAGGAGAGCATTTTCAACCTTTTGGCACCATTTTGGAGTGAATTGCCAAAAGTCAGATTTTTGCTGAAATTGTGACCCCGGGGCTTAGGGATTTTTTCAAAAAAATATTTTCTTCCGGTTAAGTTTTTGAGGGCTCATTTCTTGTCCTGTGATAAAAAGCCTTCTGTTTCCATCACCAAAGCTTTCAGGAGAGCATTTTCAAGCTTTTGGCACCATTATGAAGTGAATTGCCAAAAGTCAGATTTTTGCTGAAATTGTGACCCCGGGGCTTAGGGATTTTTTCAAAAAAATATTTTCTGCCGGTTAAGTTTTTGAGGGCTGATTTCTTGTCCTGTGATAAAAAGCCTTCTGTTTCCATTGCTTAAAGCTTTCAGGGGAGCATTTGCAACCAGTTGGCACCATTTTGGAGTGAATTGCCAAAAGTCAGATTTTTGCTGAAATTGTGACCCCGGGGCTTAGGGATTTTTTCAAAAAAATATTTTCTGCCGGTTAAGTTTTTGAGGGCTGATTTCTTGTCCTGTGATAAAAAGCCTTCTGTTTCCATTGCTTAAAGCTTTCAGGGGAGCATTTGCAACCAGTTGGCACCATTTTGGAGTGAATTGCCAAAAGTCAGATTTTTGCTGAAATTGTGACCCCAGGGCTTAGGGATTTTTTCAAAAAAATATTTTCTGCTGGTTAAGTTTTTGAGGGCTGATTTCTTGTCCTGTGATAAAAAGCCTTCTGTTTCCATCACCAAAGCTTTCAGGAGAGCATTTTCAAGCTTTTGGCACCATTTTGAAGTGAATTGCCAAAAGTCAGATTTTTGCTGAAATTGTGACCCTGGGGCTTAGGGATTTTTTCAAAAAAATATTTTCTGCCGGTTAGGTTTTTGAGGGCTGATTTCTTGTCCTGTGATAAAAAGGCTTCTGTTTCGAGTGCCAAACCTTTCAGGAGAGCATTTTCAACCTTTTGGCACCATTTTTGAGCGAATTGCCAAAATCAGATTTTTGCTGAAATTGTGACCCCGGGGCTTAGGGATTTTTTAAAAAAAATATTTTCTGCCGGTTAAGTTTTTGAGGGCTGATTTCTTGTCCTGTGATAAAAAGGCTTCTGTTTCGAGTGCCAAACCTTTCAGGAGAGCATTTTCAACCTTTTGGCACCATTTTGGAGTGAATTGCCAAAAGTCAGATTTTTGCTGAAATTGTGACCCCGGGGCTTAGGGATTTTTTCAAAAAAATATTTTCTTCCGGTTAAGTTTTTGAGGGCTCATTTCTTGTCCTGTGATAAAAAGCCTTCTGTTTCCATCACCAAAGCTTTCAGGAGAGCATTTTCAAGCTTTTGGCACCATTTTGAAGTGAATTGCCAAAAGTCAGATTTTTGCTGAAATTGTGACCCCGGGGCTTAGGGATTTTTTCAAAAAAAATATTTTCTGCCCGTTAAGTTTTTGAGGGTTGATTTCTTATCCTGTGATAAAAAGCCTTCTGTTTCGATTGCCAAACCTTTCAGGAGAGCATTTTCAAGCTTCTGGCCCCCTTTTTTGAGTGAATTGCCAAAAGTCAGATTTTTGCTGAAATTGTGACCCCGGGGCTTAGGGATTTTTTCAAAAAAATATTTTCTTCCGGTTAAGTTTTTGAGGGCTCATTTCTTGTCCTGTGATAAAAAGCCTTCTGTTTCGAGTGCCAAAGCTTTCAGGAGAGCATTTGCAACCAGTTGGCACCATTTTTGAGTGAATTGCCAAAAGTCAGATTTTTGCTGAAATTGTGACCCCGGGGCTTAGGGATTTTTTCAAAAAAATATTTTCTGCTGGTTAAGTTTTTGAGGGCTGATTTCTTGTCCTGTGATAAAAAGCCTTCTGTTTCGAATGCCAAACCTTTCAGGAGAGCATTTTCAAGCTTTTGGCACCATTTTTGAGTGAATTGCCGAAAGTCAGATTTTTGCTGAAATTGTGACCCCGGGGCTTTGGGATTTTTGCTAAAAAATATTTTCTGCTGGTTAAGTTTTTGAGGGCTCATTTCTTGTCCTGTGATAAAAAGCCTTCTGTTTCCATCGCCAAAGCTTTCAGGAGAGCATTTTCAAGCTTTTGGCACCATTTTGAAGTGAATTGCCAAAAGTCAGATTTTTGCTGAAATTGTGACCCCGGGGCTTAGGGATTTTTTCAAAAAAATATTTTCTGCCGGTTAGGTTTTTGAGGGCTGATTTCTTGTCCTGTGATAAAAAGGCTTCTGTTTCGAGTGCCAAACCTTTCAGGAGAGCATTTTCAACCTTTTGGCACCATTTTTGAGCGAATTGCCAAAATCAGATTTTTGCTGAAATTGTGACCCCGGGGCTTAGGGATTTTTTCAAAAAAATATTTTCTGCCGGTTCAGTTTTTGAGGGCTGATTTCTTGTCCTGTGATAAAAAGGCTTCTGTTTCGAGTGCCAAACCTTTCAGGAGAGCATTTTCAACCTTTTGGCACCATTTTGGAGTGAATTGCCAAAAGTCAGATTTTTGCTGAAATTGTGACCCCGGGGCTTAGGGATTTTTTCAAAAAAATATTTTCTTCCGGTTAAGTTTTTGAGGGCTCATTTCTTGTCCTGTGATAAAAAGCCTTCTGTTTCGAGTGCCAAAGCTTTCAGGAGAGCATTTGCAACCAGTTGGCACCATTTTTGAGTGAATTGCCAAAAGTCAGATTTTTGCTGAAATTGTGACCCCGGGGCTTAGGGATTTTTTCAAAAAAATATTTTCTGCTGGTTAAGTTTTTGAGGGCTGATTTCTTGTCCTGTGATAAAAAGCCTTCTGTTTCGAATGCCAAACCTTTCAGGAGAGCATTTTCAAGCTTTTGGCACCATTTTTGAGTGAATTGCCGAAAGTCAGATTTTTGCTGAAATTGTGACCCCGGGGCTTTGGGATTTTTGCTAAAAAATATTTTCTGCTGGTTAAGTTTTTGAGGGCTCATTTCTTGTCCTGTGATAAAAAGCCTTCTGTTTCCATCGCCAAAGCTTTCAGGAGAGCATTTTCAAGCTTTTGGCACCATTTTGAAGTGAATTGCCAAAAGTCAGATTTTTGCTGAAATTGTGACCCCGGGGCTTAGGGATTTTTTCAAAAAAATATTTTCTGCCGGTTAGGTTTTTGAGGGCTGATTTCTTGTCCTGTGATAAAAAGGCTTCTGTTTCGAGTGCCAAACCTTTCAGGAGAGCATTTTCAACCTTTTGGCACCATTTTTGAGCGAATTGCCAAAATCAGATTTTTGCTGAAATTGTGACCCCGGGGCTTAGGGATTTTTTCAAAAAAATATTTTCTGCCGGTTCAGTTTTTGAGGGCTGATTTCTTGTCCTGTGATAAAAAGGCTTCTGTTTCGAGTGCCAAACCTTTCAGGAGAGCATTTTCAACCTTTTGGCACCATTTTGGAGTGAATTGCCAAAAGTCAGATTTTTGCTGAAATTGTGACCCCGGGGCTTAGGGATTTTTTCAAAAAAATATTTTCTTCCGGTTAAGTTTTTGAGGGCTCATTTCTTGTCCTGTGATAAAAAGCCTTCTGTTTCCATTGCTTAAAGCTTTCAGGGGAGCATTTGCAACCAGTTGGCACCATTTTGGAGTGAATTGCCAAAAGTCAGATTTTTGCTGAAATTGTGACCCCGGGGCTTAGGGATTTTTTCAAAAAAATATTTTCTGCCGGTTAAGTTTTTGAGGGCTGATTTCTTGTCCTGTGATAAAAAGCCTTCTGTTTCCATTGCTTAAAGCTTTCAGGGGAGCATTTGCAACCAGTTGGCACCATTTTGGAGTGAATTGCCAAAAGTCAGATTTTTGCTGAAATTGTGACCCCAGGGCTTAGGGATTTTTTCAAAAAAATATTTTCTGCTGGTTAAGTTTTTGAGGGCTGATTTCTTGTCCTGTGATAAAAAGCCTTCTGTTTCCATCACCAAAGCTTTCAGGAGAGCATTTTCAAGCTTTTGGCACCATTTTGAAGTGAATTGCCAAAAGTCAGATTTTTGCTGAAATTGTGACCCTGGGGCTTAGGGATTTTTTCAAAAAAATATTTTCTGCCGGTTAGGTTTTTGAGGGCTGATTTCTTGTCCTGTGATAAAAAGGCTTCTGTTTCGAGTGCCAAACCTTTCAGGAGAGCATTTTCAACCTTTTGGCACCATTTTTGAGCGAATTGCCAAAATCAGATTTTTGCTGAAATTGTGACCCCGGGGCTTAGGGATTTTTTAAAAAAAATATTTTCTGCCGGTTAAGTTTTTGAGGGCTGATTTCTTGTCCTGTGATAAAAAGGCTTCTGTTTCGAGTGCCAAACCTTTCAGGAGAGCATTTTCAACCTTTTGGCACCATTTTGGAGTGAATTGCCAAAAGTCAGATTTTTGCTGAAATTGTGACCCCGGGGCTTAGGGATTTTTTCAAAAAAATATTTTCTTCCGGTTAAGTTTTTGAGGGCTCATTTCTTGTCCTGTGATAAAAAGCCTTCTGTTTCCATCACCAAAGCTTTCAGGAGAGCATTTTCAAGCTTTTGGCACCATTTTGAAGTGAATTGCCAAAAGTCAGATTTTTGCTGAAATTGTGACCCCGGGGCTTAGGGATTTTTTCAAAAAAAATATTTTCTGCCCGTTAAGTTTTTGAGGGTTGATTTCTTATCCTGTGATAAAAAGCCTTCTGTTTCGATTGCCAAACCTTTCAGGAGAGCATTTTCAAGCTTCTGGCCCCCTTTTTTGAGTGAATTGCCAAAAGTCAGATTTTTGCTGAAATTGTGACCCCGGGGCTTAGGGATTTTTTCAAAAAAATATTTTCTTCCGGTTAAGTTTTTGAGGGCTCATTTCTTGTCCTGTGATAAAAAGCCTTCTGTTTCGAGTGCCAAAGCTTTCAGGAGAGCATTTGCAACCAGTTGGCACCATTTTTGAGTGAATTGCCAAAAGTCAGATTTTTGCTGAAATTGTGACCCCGGGGCTTAGGGATTTTTTCAAAAAAATATTTTCTGCTGGTTAAGTTTTTGAGGGCTGATTTCTTGTCCTGTGATAAAAAGCCTTCTGTTTCGAATGCCAAACCTTTCAGGAGAGCATTTTCAAGCTTTTGGCACCATTTTTGAGTGAATTGCCGAAAGTCAGATTTTTGCTGAAATTGTGACCCCGGGGCTTTGGGATTTTTGCTAAAAAATATTTTCTGCTGGTTAAGTTTTTGAGGGCTCATTTCTTGTCCTGTGATAAAAAGCCTTCTGTTTCCATCGCCAAAGCTTTCAGGAGAGCATTTTCAAGCTTTTGGCACCATTTTGAAGTGAATTGCCAAAAGTCAGATTTTTGCTGAAATTGTGACCCCGGGGCTTAGGGATTTTTTCAAAAAAATATTTTCTGCCGGTTAGGTTTTTGAGGGCTGATTTCTTGTCCTGTGATAAAAAGGCTTCTGTTTCGAGTGCCAAACCTTTCAGGAGAGCATTTTCAACCTTTTGGCACCATTTTTGAGCGAATTGCCAAAATCAGATTTTTGCTGAAATTGTGACCCCGGGGCTTAGGGATTTTTTCAAAAAAATATTTTCTGCCGGTTCAGTTTTTGAGGGCTGATTTCTTGTCCTGTGATAAAAAGGCTTCTGTTTCGAGTGCCAAACCTTTCAGGAGAGCATTTTCAACCTTTTGGCACCATTTTGGAGTGAATTGCCAAAAGTCAGATTTTTGCTGAAATTGTGACCCCGGGGCTTAGGGATTTTTTCAAAAAAATATTTTCTTCCGGTTAAGTTTTTGAGGGCTCATTTCTTGTCCTGTGATAAAAAGCCTTCTGTTTCGAGTGCCAAAGCTTTCAGGAGAGCATTTGCAACCAGTTGGCACCATTTTTGAGTGAATTGCCAAAAGTCAGATTTTTGCTGAAATTGTGACCCCGGGGCTTAGGGATTTTTTCAAAAAAATATTTTCTGCTGGTTAAGTTTTTGAGGGCTGATTTCTTGTCCTGTGATAAAAAGCCTTCTGTTTCGAATGCCAAACCTTTCAGGAGAGCATTTTCAAGCTTTTGGCACCATTTTTGAGTGAATTGCCGAAAGTCAGATTTTTGCTGAAATTGTGACCCCGGGGCTTTGGGATTTTTGCTAAAAAATATTTTCTGCTGGTTAAGTTTTTGAGGGCTCATTTCTTGTCCTGTGATAAAAAGCCTTCTGTTTCCATCGCCAAAGCTTTCAGGAGAGCATTTTCAAGCTTTTGGCACCATTTTGAAGTGAATTGCCAAAAGTCAGATTTTTGCTGAAATTGTGACCCCGGGGCTTAGGGATTTTTTCAAAAAAATATTTTCTGCCGGTTAGGTTTTTGAGGGCTGATTTCTTGTCCTGTGATAAAAAGGCTTCTGTTTCGAGTGCCAAACCTTTCAGGAGAGCATTTTCAACCTTTTGGCACCATTTTTGAGCGAATTGCCAAAATCAGATTTTTGCTGAAATTGTGACCCCGGGGCTTAGGGATTTTTTCAAAAAAATATTTTCTGCCGGTTCAGTTTTTGAGGGCTGATTTCTTGTCCTGTGATAAAAAGGCTTCTGTTTCGAGTGCCAAACCTTTCAGGAGAGCATTTTCAACCTTTTGGCACCATTTTGGAGTGAATTGCCAAAAGTCAGATTTTTGCTGAAATTGTGACCCCGGGGCTTAGGGATTTTTTCAAAAAAATATTTTCTGCCGGTTAAGTTTTTGAGGGCTGATTTCTTGTCCTGTGATAAAAAGCCTTCTGTTTCCATTGCTTAAAGCTTTCAGGGGAGCATTTGCAACCAGTTGGCACCATTTTGGAGTGAATTGCCAAAAGTCAGATTTTTGCTGAAATTGTGACCCCGGGGCTTAGGGATTTTTTCAAAAAAATATTTTCTGCCGGTTAAGTTTTTGAGGGCTGATTTCTTGTCCTGTGATAAAAAGCCTTCTGTTTCCATTGCTTAAAGCTTTCAGGGGAGCATTTGCAACCAGTTGGCACCATTTTGGAGTGAATTGCCAAAAGTCAGATTTTTGCTGAAATTGTGACCCCAGGGCTTAGGGATTTTTTCAAAAAAATATTTTCTGCTGGTTAAGTTTTTGAGGGCTGATTTCTTGTCCTGTGATAAAAAGCCTTCTGTTTCCATCGCCAAAGCTTTCAGGAGAGCATTTTCAAGCTTCTGGCATCATTTTTGAGTGAATTTCCAAAAGTCAGATTTTTGCTGAAATTGTGACCCCGGGGCTTAGGGATTTTCTCAAAAAAATATTTTCTGCCGGTTAGGTTTTTGAGGGCTGATTTCTTGTCCTGTGACAAAAAGCCTTCTGTTTCGAGTGCCAAACCTTTCAGGAGAGCATTTTCAAGCTTTTGGCACCATTTTGAAGTGAATTGCCAAAAGTCAGATTTTTGCTGAAATTGTGACCCCGGGGCTTAGGGATTTTTTCAAAAAAATATTTTCTGCCGGTTAAGTTTTTGAGGGCTGATTTCTTGTCCTGTGATAAAAAGCCTTCTGTTTCGAGTGCCAAACCTTTCAGGAGAGCATTTTCAAGCTTTTGGCACCATTTTTGAGTGAATTGCCAAAAGTCAGATTTTTGCTGAAATTGTGACCCCGGGTTTTAGGGATTTTTTCAAAAAAATATTTTCTGCCGGTTAAGTTTTTGAGGGTTGATTTCTTGTCCTGTGATAAAAAGCCTTCTGTTTCCATTGCCAAAGCTTTCAGGAGAGCATTTTCAAGCTTCTGGAACCATTTTGGAGTGAATTGCCAAAAGTCAGATTTTTGCTGAAATTGTGACCCCGGGGTTTAGGGATTTTTTCAAAAAAATATTTTCTGCCCGTTAAGTTTTTGAGGGTTGATTTCTTATCCTGTGATAAAAAGCCTTCTGTTTCGATTGCCAAACCTTTCAGGAGAGCATTTTCAACCTTTTGGCACCATTTTGGAGTGAATTGCCAAAAGTCAGATTTTTGCTGAAATTGTGACCCCGGGGCTTAGGGATTTTTTCAAAAAAATATTTTCTGCCGGTTAAGTTTTTGAGGGCTGATTTCTTGTCCTGTGATAAAAAGCCTTCTGTTTCCATTGCTAAAGCTTTCAGGGGAGCATTTGCAACCAGTTGGCACCATTTTGGAGTGAATTGCCAAAAGTCAGATTTTTGCTGAAATTGTGACCCCGGGGATTAGGGATTTTTTCAAAAAAATATTTTCTGCCGGTTAGGTTTTTGAGGGTTGATTTCTTGTCCTGTGATAAAAAGCCTTCTGTTTCGATTGCCAAACCTTTCAGGAGAGCATTTTCAAGCTTCTGGCACCATTTTTGAGTGAATTGCCAAAAGTCATATTTTTGCTGAAATTGTGACCCCGGGGCTTAGGGATTTTTTCAAAAAAATATTTTCTGCCGGTTAAGTTTTTGAGGGCTGATTTCTTGTCCTGTGATAAAAAGCCTTCTGTTTCGAGTGCCAAACCTTTCAGGAGAGCATTTTCAAGCTTCTGGCACCATTTTGGAGTGAATTGCCAAAAGTCAGATTATTGCTGAAATTGTGACCCCGGGGCTTAGGGATTTTTTCAAAAAAATATTTTCTGCCGGTTAGGTTTTTGAGGGCTGATTTCTTGTCCTGTGATAAAAAGCCTTCTGTTTCCATTGCTAAAGCTTTCAGGGGAGCATTTGCAACCAGTTGGCACCATTTTGGAGTGAATTGCCAAAAGTCAGATTTTTGCTGAAATTGTGACCCCGGGGCTTAGGGATTTTTTCAAAAAAATATTTTCTGCCCGTTAAGTTTTTGAGGGATTGATTTCTTATCCTGTGATAAAAAGCCTTCTGTTTCGATTGCCAAACCTTTCAGGAGAGCATTTTCAAGCTTCTGGCACCATTTTTGAGTGAATTTCCAAAAGTCAGATTTTTGCTGAAATTGTGACCCTGGGGCTTAGGGATTTTTTTAAAAAAAATTTTCTGCCGGTTAAGTTTTTGAGGGCTGATTTCTTGTCCTGTGATAAAAAGCCTTCTGTTTCGAGTGCCAAACCTTTCTGGAGAGCATTTTCAAGCTTCTGGCACCATTTTTGAGTGAATTGCCAAAAGTCAGATTTTTGCTGAAATTGTGACCCCGGGGATTAGGGATTTTTTCAAAAAAATATTTTCTGCCGGTTAAGTTTTTGAGGGCTGATTTCTTGTCCTGTGATAAAAAGCCTTCTGTTTCGAGTGGCAAACCGTTAAGGAGAGCATTTTCAAGCTTTTGGCACCATTTTTGAGTGAATTGCCAGAAGTCATATTTTTGCTGAAATTGTGACCCCGGGGCTTAGGGATTTTTTCAAAAAAATATTTTCTGCCGGTTAAGTTTTTGAGGGCTGATTTCTTGTCCTGTGATAAAAAGACTTCTGTTTCGAGTGCCAAACCTTTCAGGAGAGCATTTTCAACCTTTTGGCACCATTTTGCAGTGAATTGCCAAAAGTCAGATTTTTGCTGAAATTGTGACCCCGGGGCTTAGGGATTTTTTCAAAATAATATTTTCTGCCGGTTAGGTTTTTGAGGGCTGATTTCTTGTCCTGTGATAAAAAGCCTTCTGTTTCGAGTGCCAAACCTTTCAGGAGAGCATTTTCAAACTTTTGGCACCATTTTTGAGTGAATTGCCAAAAGTCAGATTATTGCTGAAATTGTGACCCCGGGGCTTAGGGATTTTTTTCAAAAAAATATTTTCTGCCGGTTAGGTTTTTGAGGGCTGATTTCTTGTCCTGTGATAAAAAGGCTTTTGTTTCGAGTGCCAAACCTTTCAGGAGAGCATTTTCAACCTTTTGGCACCATTTTGGAGTGAATTGCCAAAAGTCAGATTTTTGCTGAAATTGTGACCCCGGGGCTTAGGGATTTTTTCAAAAAAATATTTTCTGCCGGTTAAGTTTTTGAGGATTGATTTCTTGTCCTGTGATAAAAAGCCTTCTGTTTCGAGTGCCAAACCTTTCAGGAGAGCATTTTCAAGCTTCTGGCACCATTTTTGAGTGAATTGCCAAAAGTCAGATTTTTGCTGAAATTGTGACCCCGGGGATTAGGGATTTTTTCAAAAAAATATTTTCTGCCGGTTAAGTTTTTGAGGGCTGATTTCTTGTCCTGTGATAAAAAGCCTTCTGTTTCGAGTGGCAAATCGTTCAGGAGAGCATTTTCAAGCTTTTGGCACCATTTTGGAGTGAATTGCCAAAAGTCAGATTATTGCTGAAATTGTGACCCCGGGGCTTAGGGATTTTTTCAAAAAAATATTTTCTACCGGTTAGGTTTTTGAGGGCTGATTTCTTGTCCTGTGATAAAAAGCCTTCTGTTTCCATTGCTAAAGCTTTCAGGGGAGCATTTGCAACCAGTTGGCACCATTTTGGAGTGAATTGCCAAAAGTCAGATTTTTGCTGAAATTGTGACCCCGGGGCTTAGGGATTTTTTCAAAAAAATATTTTCTGCCGGTTAAGTTTTTGAGGGCTGATTTCTTGTCCTGTGATAAAAAGGCTTCTGTTTCGAGTGCCAAACCTTTCAGGAGAGCATTTTCAACCTTTTGGCACCATTTTGGAGTGAATTGCCAAAAGTCAGATTTTTGCTGAAATTGTGACCCCGGGGTTTAGGGATTTTTTCAAAAAAATATTTTCTGCCGGTTAAGTTTTTGAGGGCTGATTTCTTGTCCTGTGATAAAAAGCCTTCTGTTTCGAGTGGCAAACCGTTCAGGAGAGCATTTTCAAGCTTTTGGCACCATTTTGGAGTGAATTGCCAAAAGTCAGATTATTGCTGAAATTGTGACCCCGGGGCTTAGGGATTTTTTCAAAAAAATATTTTCTGCCGGTTAGGTTTTTGAGGGCTGATTTCTTGTCCTGTGATAAAAAGCCTTCTGTTTCCATTGCTAAAGCTTTCAGGGGAGCATTTGCAACCAGTTGGCACCATTTTGGAGTGAATTGCCAAAAGTCAGATTTTTGCTGTAATTGTGACCCCGGGGCTTAGGGATTTTTTCAAAAAAATATTTTCTGCCGGTTAAGTTTTTGAGGGCTGATTTCTTGTCCTGTGATAAAAAGGCTTCTGTTTCGAGTGCCAAACCTTTCAGGAGAGCATTTTCAACCTTTTGGCACCATTTTGGAGTGAATTGCCAAAAGTCAGATTTTTGCTGAAATTGTGACCCCGGGGTTTAGGGATTTTTTCAAAAAATATTTTCTGCCCGTTAAGTTTTTGAGGATTGATTTCTTATCCTGTGATAAAAAGCCTTCTGTTTCGATTGCCAAACCTTTCAGGAGAGCATTTTCATGCTTCTGGCACCATTTTTGAGTGAATTTACAAAAGTCAGATTTTTGCTGAAATTGTGACCCCGGGGCTTAGGGATTTTTTAAAAAAAATATTTTCTGCCGGTTAAGTTTTTGAGGGCTGATTTCTTGTCCTGTGATAAAAAGCCTTCTGTTTCGAGTGCCAAACCTTTCAGGAGAGCATTTTCAAGCTTCTGGCACCATTTTTGAGTGAATTGCCAAAAGTCAGATTTTTGCTGAAATTGTGACCCCGGGGATTAGGGATTTTTTTCAAAAAAATATTTTCTGCCGGTTAAGTTTTTGAGGGCTGATTTCTTGTCCTATGATAAAAAGGCTTCTGTTTCGAGTGCCAAACCTTTCAGGAGAGCATTTTCAACCTTTTGGCACCATTTTGGAGTGAAATTGCCAAAAGTCAGATTTTTGCTGAAATTGTGACCCCGGGGCTTAGGGATTTTTTTCAAAAAAATATTTTCTGCCGGTTAGGTTTTTGAGGGCTGATTTCTTGTCCTGTGATAAAAAGGCTTTTGTTTCGAGTGCCAAACCTTTCAGGAGAGCATTTTCAACCTTTTGGCACCATTTTGGAGTGAATTGCCAAAAGTCAGATTTTTGCTGAAATTGTGACCCCGGGGCTTAGGGATTTTTTCAAAAAATATTTCTGCCGGTTAAGTTTTTGAGGGCTGATTTCTTGTCCTGTGATAAAAAGCCTTCTGTTTCCATTGCTAAAGCTTTCAGGGGAGCATTTGCAACCAGTTGGCACCATTTTGGAGTGAATTGCCAAAAGTCAGATTTTTGCTGAAATTGTGACCCCGGGGCTTAGGGATTTTTTCAAAAAAATATTTTCTGCCGGTTAAGTTTTTGAGGATTGATTTCTTGTCCTGTGATAAAAAGCCTTCTGTTTCGAGTGCCAAACCTTTCAGGAGAGCATTTTCAAGCTTCTGGCACCATTTTTGAGTGAATTGCCAAAAGTCAGATTTTTGCTGAAATTGTGACCCCGGGGATTAGGGATTTTTTCAAAAAAATATTTTCTGCCGGTTAAGTTTTTGAGGGCTGATTTCTTGTCCTGTGATAAAAAGGCTTCTGTTTCGAGTGGCAAATCGTTCAGGAGAGCATTTTCAAGCTTTTGGCACCATTTTGGAGTGAATTGCCAAAAGTCAGATTATTGCTGAAATTGTGACCCCGGGGCTTAGGGATTTTTTCAAAAAAATATTTTCTGCCGGTTAGGTTTTTGAGGGCTGATTTCTTGTCCTGTGATAAAAAGCCTTCTGTTTCCATTGCTAAAGCTTTCAGGGGAGCATTTGCAACCAGTTGGCACCATTTTGGAGTGAATTGCCAAAAGTCAGATTTTGCTGTAATTGTGACCCCGGGGCTTAGGGATTTTTTCAAAAAAATATTTTCTGCCGGTTAAGTTTTTGAGGGCTGATTTCTTGTCCTGTGATAAAAAGGCTTCTGTTTCGAGTGCCAAACCTTTCAGGAGAGCATTTTCAACCTTTTGGCACCATTTTGGAGTGAATTGCCAAAAGTCAGATTTTTGCTGAAATTGTGACCCCGGGGTTTAGGGATTTTTTCAAAAAAATATTTTCTGCCCGTTAAGTTTTTGAGGATTGATTTCTTATCCTGTGATAAAAAGCCTTCTGTTTCGATTGCCAAACCTTTCAGGAGAGCATTTTCATGCTTCTGGCACCATTTTTGAGTGAATTTACAAAAGTCAGATTTTTTGCTGAAATTGTGACCCCGGGGCTTAGGGATTTTTTTAAAAAAAATATTTTCTGCCGGTTAAGTTTTTGAGGGCTGATTTCTTGTCCTGTGATAAAAAGCCTTCTGTTTCGAGTGCCAAACCTTTCAGGAGAGCATTTTCAAGCTTCTGGCACCATTTTTGAGTGAATTGCCAAAAGTCGGATTTTTGCTGAAATTGTGACCCCGGGGATTAGGGATTTTTTTCAAAAAAATATTTTCTGCCGGTTAAGTTTTTGAGGGCTGATTTCTTGTCCTGTGATAAAAAGGCTTCTGTTTCGAGTGCCAAACCTTTCAGGATAGCATTTTCAACCGTTTGGCACCATTTTGGAGTGAATTGCCAAAAGTCAGATTTTTGCTGAAATTGTGACCCCGGGGCTTACGGATTTTTTCAAAAAAATATTTTCTGCCGGTTAAGTTTTTGAGGGCTGATTTCTTGTCCTGTGATAAAAAGGCTTCTGTTTCGAGTACCAAACCTTTCAGGAGAGCATTTTCAACCTTTTGGCACCATTTTGGAGTGAATTGCCAAAAGTCAGATTTTTGCTGAAATTGTGACCCTGGGGCTTAGGGATTTTTTCAAAAAAATACTTTCTGCCGGTTAAGTTTTTGAGGGCTGATTTCTTGTCCTGTGATAAAAAGCCTTCTGTTTCCATTGCTAAAGCTTTCAGGGGAGCATATTCAAGCTTTTGGCACCATTTTGGAGTGAATTGCCAAAAGTCAGATTTTTGCTGAAATTGTGACCCCGGGGCTTAGGGATTTTTTCAAAAAATATTTTCCGCCGGTTAAGGTTTTGAGGGCTGATTTCTTGTCCTGTGATAAAAAGCCTTCTGTTTCGAGTGCCAAACCTTTGAGGAGAGCATTTTCAAGCTTTTGGCACCATTTTGGAGTGAATTGCCATAAGTCAGATTTTTGCTGAAATTGTGACCCCGGGGCTTAGGGATTTTTTGAAAAAAAAATTTTCTGCCGGTTAAGTTTTTGAGGGCTGATTTCTTGTCCTGTGATAAAAAGCCTTCTGTTGTTTCGAGTGCCAAACCTTTCAGGAGAGCATTTTCAAGCTTCCTGCACCATTTTTGAGTGAATTGCCAAAAGTCAGATTTTTGCTGAAATTGTGACCCCGGGGCTTAGGGATTTTTTCAAAAAAATATTTTCTGCCGGTTAAGTTTTTGAGGGCTGATTTCTTGTCCTGTGATTAAAAGCCTTCTGTTTCGAGTGGCAAACCGTTCAGGAGAGCATTTTCAAGCTTTTGGCACCATTTTGGAGTGAATTGCCAAAAGTCAGATTTTTGCTGAAATTGTGACCCCGGGGCTTAGGGATTTTTTCAAAAAAATATTTTCCGCCGGTTAAGGTTTTGAGGGCTGATTTCTTGTCCTGTGATAAAAAGCCTTCTGTTTCGAGTGCCAAACCTTTCAGGAGAGCATTTTCAAGCTTTTGGCACCATTTTGGAGTGAATTGCCATAAGTCAGATTTTTGCTGAAATTGTGACCCCGGGGCTTAGGGATTTTTTGAAAAAAAAATTTCTGCCGGTTAAGTTTTTGAGGGCTGATTTCTTGTCCTGTGATAAAAAGCCTTCTGTTTCGAGTGCCAAACCTTTCTGGAGAGCATTTTCAAGCTTCCTGCACCATTTTTGAGTGAATTGCCAAAAGTCAGATTTTTGCTGAAATTGTGACCCCGGGGCTTAGGGATTTTTTTCAAAAAATATTTTCTGCCGGTTAAGTTTTTGAGGGCTGATTTCTTGTCCTGTGATTAAAAGCCTTCTGTTTCGAGTGGCAAACCGTTCAGGAGAGCATTTTCAAGCTTTTGGCACCATTTTGGAGTGAATTGCCAAAAGTCAGATTTTTGCTGAAATTGTGACCCCGGGGCTTAGGGATTTTTTCAAAAAAATATTTTCCGCCGGTTAAGGTTTTGAGGGCTGATTTCTTGTCCTGTGATAAAAAGCCTTCTGTTTCGAGTGCCAAACCTTTCAGGAGAGCATTTTCAAGCTTTTGGCACCATTTTGGAGTGAATTGCCATAAGTCAGATTTTTGCTGAAATTGTGACCCTGGGGCTTAGGGATTTTTTTGAAAAAAAAATTTTCTGCCGGTTAAGTTTTTGAGGGCTGATTTCTTGTCCTGTGATAAAAAGCCTTCTGTTTCGAGTGCCAAACCTTTCAGGAGAGCATTTTCAAGCTTCCTGCACCATTTTTGAGTGAATTGCCAAAAGTCAGATTTTTGCTGAAATTGTGACCCCGGGGCTTAGGGATTTTTTCAAAAAAATATTTTCTGCCGGTTAAGTTTTTGTGGGCTGATTTCTTGTCCTGTGATTAAAAGCCTTCTGTTTCGAGTGGCAAACCGTTCAGGAGAGCATTTTCAAGCTTTTGGCACCATTTTGGAGTGAATTGCCAAAAGTCAGATTTTTGCTGAAATTGTGACCCCGGGGCTTAGGGATTTTTTCAAAAAAATATTTTCTGCCGGTTTAGTTTTTGAGGGCTGATTTCTTGTCCTGTGATAAAAAGCCTTCTGTTTCGAGTGTCAAACCTTTGAGGAGAGCATTTTCAAGCTTTTGGCACCATTTTGGAGTGAATTGCCAAAAGTCAGATTTTTGCTGAAATTGTGACCCCGGGGCTTAGGGATTTTTTCAAAAAAATACTTTCTGCCGGTTAAGTTTTTGAGGGCTGATTTCTTGTCCTGTGATAAAAAGCCTTCTGTTTACATTGCTAAAGCTTTCAAGGGAGCATTTTCATGCTTTTGGCACCATTTTGGAGTGAATTGCCAAAAGTCAGATTTTTGCTGAAATTGTGACCCCGGGGCTTAGGGATTTTTTCAAAAAAATACTTTCTGCCGGTTAAGTTTTTGAGGGCTGATTTCTTGTCCTGTGATAAAAAGCCTTCTGTTTCCATTGCTAAAGCTTTCAGGGGAGCATTTTCAAGCTTTTGGCACCATTTTGGAGTGAATTGCCAAAAGTCAGATTTTTGCTGAAATTGTGACCCCGGGGCTCAGGGATTTTTTCAAAAAAATATTTTCTGCCGGTTAAGGTTTTGAGGGCTGATTTCTTGTCCTGTGATAAAAAGCCTTCTGTTTCGAGTGCCAAAGCTTTCAGGAGAGCATTTTAAAGCTTTGGGCACCATTTTTGAGTGAATTGCCAAAAGTCAGATTTTTGCTGAAATTGTGACCCCGGGGTTTAGGGATTTTTTCAAAAAAATATTTTCTGCCGGTTAAGTTTTTGAGGGCTGATTTCTTGTCCTGTGATAAAAAGCCTTCTGTTTCGATTGCCAAACCTTTCAGGAGAGCATTTTCAATCTTCTGGCACCATTTTTGAGTGAATTGCCAAAAGTCAGATTTTTGCTGAAATTGTGACCACGGGGCTTAGGGATTTTTTCAAAAAAATATTTTCTGCCGGTTAAGTTTTTGAGGGCTGATTTCTTGTCCTGTGATAAAAAGCCTTCTGTTTCGAGTGCCAAACCTTTCAGGAGAGCATTTTCAAGCTTCTGGCACCATTTTTGAGTGAATTGCCAAAAGTCAGATTTTTGCTGAAATTGTGACCCCGGGGCTTAGGGATTTTTTCAAAAAAATATTTTCTGCCGGTTAAGTTTTTGAGGGCTGATTTCTTGTCCTGTGATTAAAAGCCTTCTGTTTCGAGTGCCAAAACTTTCAGGGGAGCATTTGCAACCAGCTGGCACCATTTTTGAGTGAATTGCCAGAAGTCAGATTTTTGCTAAAAAATATTTTCTGCTGGTTAAGTTTTTGAGGGCTGATTTCTTGTCCTATCATAAAAAGCCTCCTGTTTTGAGTGCCAAACCTTTCAGGAGAGCATTTTCAAGCTTCTGGCACCATTTTTGAGTGAATTGCCAAAAGTCAGATTTTTGCTGAAATTGTGACCCCGGGGCTTAGGGATTTTTTCAAAAAAATATTTTCTGCCGGTTAAGTTTTTGAGGGCTGATTTCTTGTCCTGTGATAAAAAGCCTTCTGTTTCGAGTGCCAAACCTTTCAGGAGAGCATTTTCAAGCTTCTGGCACCATTTTGGAGTGAATTGCCGAAAGTCAGCTTTTTGCTGAAATTGTGACCCCGGGGCTTAGGGATTTTTTCAAAAAAATATTTTCTGCCGGTTAAGTTTTTGAGGGCTGATTTCTTGTCCTGTGATAAAAAGCCTTCTGTTTCGAGTGCCAAACCTTTCAGGGGAGCATTTTCAAGCTTTTGGCACCATTTTTGAGTGAATTGCCAAAAGTCAGATTTTTGCTAAAAAATATTTTCTGCTGGTTAAGTTTTTGAGGGCTGATTTCTTGTCCTGTGATAAAAAGCCTCCTGTTTTGAGTGCCAAACATTTCAGGAGAGCATTTTCAAGCTTCTGGCACCATTTTGGAGTGAATTGCCAAAAGTCAGATTTTTGCTGAAATTGTGACCCCGGGGCTTAGGGATTTTTTCAAAAAAATATTTTCTGCCGGTTTAGTTTTTGAGGGCTGATTTCTTGTCCTGTGATAAAAAGCCTTCTGTTTCGAGTGCCAAACCTTTGAGGAGAGCATTTTCAAGCTTTTGGCACCATTTTGGAGTGAATTGCCAAAAGTCAGATTTTTGCTGAAATTGTGACCCCGGGGCTTAGGGATTTTTTCAAAAAAATACTTTCTGCCGGTTAAGTTTTTGAGGGCTGATTTCTTGTCCTGTGATAAAAAGCCTTCTGTTTACATTGCTAAAGCTTTCAAGGGAGCATTTTCATGCTTTTGGCACCATTTTGGAGTGAATTGCCAAAAGTCAGATTTTTGCTGAAATTGTGACCCCGGGGCTCAGGGATTTTTTCAAAAAAATATTTTCTGCCGGTTAAGGTTTTGAGGGCTGATTTCTTGTCCTGTGATAAAAAGCCTTCTGTTTCGAGTGCCAAAGCTTTCAGGAGAGCATTTTAAAGCTTTGGGCACCATTTTTGAGTGAATTGCCAAAAGTCAGATTTTTGCTGAAATTGTGACCCCGGGGTTTAGGGATTTTTTCAAAAAAATATTTTCTGCCCATTAAGTTTTTGAGGGTTGATTTCTTGTCCTGTGATAAAAAGCCTTCTGTTTCGATTGCCAAACCTTTCAGGAGAGCATTTTCAATCTTCTGGCACCATTTTTGAGTGAATTGCCAAAAGTCAGATTTTTGCTGAAATTGTGACCACGGGGCTTAGGGATTTTTTCAAAAAAATATTTTCTGCCGGTTAAGTTTTTGAGGGCTGATTTCTTGTCCTGTGATAAAAAGCCTTCTGTTTCGAGTGCCAAACCTTTCAGGAGAGCATTTTCAAGCTTCTGGCACCATTTTTGAGTGAATTGCCAAAAGTCAGATTTTTGCTGAAATTGTGACCCCGGGGCTTAGGGATTTTTTCAAAAAAATATTTTCTGCCGGTTAAGTTTTTGAGGGCTGATTTCTTGTCCTGTGATTAAAAGCCTTCTGTTTCGAGTGCCAAAACTTTCAGGGGAGCATTTGCAACCAGCTGGCACCATTTTTGAGTGAATTGCCAGAAGTCAGATTTTTGCTAAAAAATATTTTCTGCTGGTTAAGTTTTTGAGGGCTGATTTCTTGTCCTATCATAAAAAGCCTCCTGTTTTGAGTGCCAAACCTTTCAGGAGAGCATTTTAAAGCTTCTGGCACCATTTTTGAGTGAATTGCCAAAAGTCAGATTTTTGCTGAAATTGTGACCCCGGGGCTTAGGGATTTTTTCAAAAAAATATTTTCTGCCGGTTAAGTTTTTGAGGGCTGATTTCTTGTCCTGTGATAAAAAGCCTTCTGTTTCGAGTGCCAAACCTTTCAGGAGAGCATTTTCAAGCTTCTGGCACCATTTTTGAGTGAATTGCCAAAAGTCAGATTTTTGCTGAAATTGTGACCCCGGGGCTTAGGGATTTTTTCAAAAAAATATTTTCTGCCGGTTAAGTTTTTGAGGGCTGATTTCTTGTCCTGTGATTAAAAGCCTTCTGTTTCGAGTGCCAAAATTTTCAGGGGAGCATTTGCAACCAGCTGGCACCATTTTTGAGTGAATTGCCAGAAGTCAGATTTTTGCTAAAAAATATTTTCTGCTGGTTAAGTTTTTGAGGGCTGATTTCTTGTCCTATCATAAAAAGCCTCCTGTTTTGAGTGCCAAACCTTTCAGGAGAGCATTTTCAAGCTTCTGGCACCATTTTGGAGTGAATTGCCGAAAGTCAGCTTTTTGCTGAAATTGTGACCCCGGGGCTTAGGGATTTTTTCAAAAAAATATTTTCTGCCGGTTAAGTTTTTGAGGGCTGATTTCTTGTCCTGTGATAAAAAGCCTTCTGTTTCGAGTGCCAAACCTTTCAGGGGAGCATTTTCAAGCTTTTGGCACCATTTTTGAGTGAATTGCCAAAAGTCAGATTTTTGCTAAAAAATATTTTCTGCTGGTTAAGTTTTTGAGGGCTGATTTCTTGTCCTGTGATAAAAAGCCTCCTGTTTTGAGTGCCAAACATTTCAGGAGAGCATTTTCAAGCTTCTGGCACCATTTTGGAGTGAATTGCCAAAAGTCAGATTTTTGCTGAAATTGTGATCCCGGGGCTTAGGGATTTTTTCAAAAAAATATTTTCTGCCGGTTAAGTTTTTGAGGGCTGATTTCTTGTCCTGTGATAAAAAGCCTTCTATTTCGATTGCCAAACCTTTCAGGAGAGCATTTTCAAGCTTTTGGCACCATTTTGGAGTGAATTGCCAAATGTCAGATTTTTGCTGAAATTATGACCCCGGACACTTCCGCTCGGTAATGGCTGCCTGCTCCTTGTAAGGAGAGGGGAGCTCTGCTGAAAACGGGTCGTCCGCTACGGCGAAGCGGAGACCCACTTAGGAAAACCACAGGTGGTAGAAGCCTGTGGTCCCGAGACCTGGCGGGTGCCAGAAGCAGCCCCTAAAACGTTGAAGGGACCCCGTAACAGGGCTCCGGATCGCGGAGGGGGTAGCGGCACTGAGGGTCGTTTCGCAGTCAGCGGAGCGAAGCCGCGCTGCTGTTGCCGATCAGCGCTGACCTTTCTTCCTGAAACTTTCAAATTTGGAAAATCACAATCCGTGAGTAATTGGGACTTTACAATTTTAAGACCTCTGAGATTTTTAAGATCTTGAATTCGGCTGAAAGCGGAGTGACGAGAAACAGGAAGTCCATCTTCCGGCAAAGCTTGCAGATCAAAGGCAAAGGAACTGACAGGCTGGACGCAGTGAAAAAGGATTTTTAAAGTGGAAGTATTATGCGTCTGACAGTACTGAGGATTGAAATGAAAGGCAAGTCTTTTTTATTAGTTTACTCTATAGTGTAGAAGTAATTTGGGAACCTTCTCCTTTGGCGGACTGTAAAGTTCAAGACCCAGCTTCGGGGTGGCAGGGGAAAAGAATGTCTTTTGCTGATACAATTTATAAAACTGAAACAGATACATAGAGGCAACTTTGGACTATATAATTAAGTAACTGTATCCTGCGCCTTGAGAGGTGATACTTGTGGCAACTTTGGTCCAAGAGTGAAGGCCTTCTGGGAAATGATCTATAATGAGTTAAAAAAGGTGTTTAAGTACACCTTTCCCAAGAAACCGGAGGCCTTCCTCTTGGGTATTGTCGGCCAAAAGGTGTTAAAGAAGGATAGAACGTTCTTTATGTATGCAACCACTGCAGCAAGAATTCTGATTGCCAAACATTGGAAGACTCAAGATTTACCCACACTGGAAGAGTGGCAAACGCAACTGATTGACTACATGGAGTTGGCCGAAATGACTGCCAGAATCCGAGACCTGGGAGAAGAAGCAACGGAGGAGGACTGGAAAAAATTCAAGAATTATTTGCAAAAATTTTATAAGTTGTATGAACTATAAAATGACGTATAATTTGAAACGCTAGCCCCAGCAATGAGAGCGCAATATTTATGAAATTGGAAAATAATATTGAAGGGATCAAAGTTTAAATGTTAAAAAGGATAATATATTCTGTTTTTAGAGTAAATGGACAATAAGGGATTTAAACTTAAATTGTAATTGAAAGTACCAAAGAAACACATGAAACAAGGTTACAATTTGCTGATAAATTTATTATTAAGAATGCATTGTGCGGGAGATGTGGGGAAGTTCGATGGAAAGTTGAAATAAGCTGTTGAAGGGGTATGATCTTTTTTCTATTTTCTTTTACATTTTTCTTTTTTTTTTTTCTTCTTATGTCTTCTGTCTGTGTCTGAAAAAATGCAATAAAAAAACTAAAAAAAAAATGAAATTATGACCCCGGGGCTTAGGGATTTTTTCAAAAAAATATTTTCTGCCGGTTAAGTTTTTGAGGGCTGATTTCTTGTCGTGTGATAAAAAGCCTCCTGTTTTGAGTGCCAAACCTTTCAGGAGAGCATTTTCAAGCTTCTGGCACCATTTTTGAGTGAATTGCCAAAAGTCAGATTTTTGCTAAAAAATATTTTCTGCTGGTTAAGTTTTTGAGGGCTGATTTCTTGTCCTGTGATAAAAAGCCTCCTGTTTTGAGTGCCAAACATTTCAGGAGAGCATTTTCAAGCTTTTGGCACCATTTTGGAGTGAATTGCCAAAAGTCAGATTTTTGCTGAAATTGTGACCCCGGGGCTTAGGGATTTTTTTCAAAAAAATATTTTCCGCCGGTTAAGGTTTTGAGGGCTGATTTCTTGTCCTGTGATAAAAAGCCTTCTGTTTCGAGTGCCAAACCTTTCAGGAGAGCATTTTCAAGCTTTTGGCACCATTTTGGAGTGAATTGCCATAAGTCAGATTTTTGCTGAAATTGTGACCCCGGGGCTTAGGGATTTTTTGAAAAAAAAATTTTCTGCCGGTTAAGTTTTTGAGGGCTGATTTCTTGTCCTGTGATAAAAAGCCTTCTGTTTCGAGTGCCAAACCTTTCAGGAGAGCATTTTCAAGCTTCCTGCACCATTTTTGAGTGAATTGCCAAAAGTCAGATTTTTGCTGAAATTGTGACCCCGGGGCTTAGGGATTTTTTCAAAAAAATATTTTCTGCCGGTTAAGTTTTTGAGGGCTGATTTCTTGTCCTGTGATTAAAAGCCTTCTGTTTCGAGTGGCAAACCGTTCAGGAGAGCATTTTCAAGCTTTTGGCACCATTTTGGAGTGAATTGCCAAAAGTCAGATTTTTGCTGAAATTGTGACCCCGGGGCTTAGGGATTTTTTCAAAAAAATATTTTCTGCCGGTTTAGTTTTTGAGGGCTGATTTCTTGTCCTGTGATAAAAAGCCTTCTGTTTCGAGTGCCAAACCTTTGAGGAGAGCATTTTCAAGCTTTTGGCACCATTTTGGAGTGAATTGCCAAAAGTCAGATTTTTGCTGAAATTGTGACCCCGGGGCTTAGGGATTTTTTCAAAAAAATACTTTCTGCCGGTTAAGTTTTTGAGGGCTGATTTCTTGTCCTGTGATAAAAAGCCTTCTGTTTACATTGCTAAAGCTTTCAAGGGAGCATTTTCATGCTTTTGGCACCATTTTGGAGTGAATTGCCAAAAGTCAGATTTTTGCTGAAATTGTGACCCCGGGGCTCAGGGATTTTTTCAAAAAAATATTTTCTGCCGGTTAAGGTTTTGAGGGCTGATTTCTTGTCCTGTGATAAAAAGCCTTCTGTTTCGAGTGCCAAAGCTTTCAGGAGAGCATTTTAAAGCTTTGGGCACCATTTTTGAGTGAATTGCCAAAAGTCAGATTTTTGCTGAAATTGTGACCCCGGGGTTTAGGGATTTTTTCAAAAAAATATTTTCTGCCCATTAAGTTTTTGAGGGTTGATTTCTTGTCCTGTGATAAAAAGCCTTCTGTTTCGATTGCCAAACCTTTCAGGAGAGCATTTTCAATCTTCTGGCACCATTTTTGAGTGAATTGCCAAAAGTCAGATTTTTGCTGAAATTGTGACCACGGGGCTTAGGGATTTTTTCAAAAAAATATTTTCTGCCGGTTAAGTTTTTGAGGGCTGATTTCTTGTCCTGTGATAAAAAGCCTTCTGTTTCGAGTGCCAAACCTTTCAGGAGAGCATTTTCAAGCTTCTGGCACCATTTTTGAGTGAATTGCCAAAAGTCAGATTTTTGCTGAAATTGTGACCCCGGGGCTTAGGGATTTTTTCAAAAAAATATTTTCTGCCGGTTAAGTTTTTGAGGGCTGATTTCTTGTCCTGTGATTAAAAGCCTTCTGTTTCGAGTGCCAAAACTTTCAGGGGAGCATTTGCAACCAGCTGGCACCATTTTTGAGTGAATTGCCAGAAGTCAGATTTTTGCTAAAAAATATTTTCTGCTGGTTAAGTTTTTGAGGGCTGATTTCTTGTCCTATCATAAAAAGCCTCCTGTTTTGAGTGCCAAACCTTTCAGGAGAGCATTTTAAAGCTTCTGGCACCATTTTTGAGTGAATTGCCAAAAGTCAGATTTTTGCTGAAATTGTGACCCCGGGGCTTAGGGATTTTTTCAAAAAAATATTTTCTGCCGGTTAAGTTTTTGAGGGCTGATTTCTTGTCCTGTGATAAAAAGCCTTCTGTTTCGAGTGCCAAACCTTTCAGGAGAGCATTTTCAAGCTTCTGGCACCATTTTTGAGTGAATTGCCAAAAGTCAGATTTTTGCTGAAATTGTGACCCCGGGGCTTAGGGATTTTTTCAAAAAAATATTTTCTGCCGGTTAAGTTTTTGAGGGCTGATTTCTTGTCCTGTGATTAAAAGCCTTCTGTTTCGAGTGCCAAAATTTTCAGGGGAGCATTTGCAACCAGCTGGCACCATTTTTGAGTGAATTGCCAGAAGTCAGATTTTTGCTAAAAAATATTTTCTGCTGGTTAAGTTTTTGAGGGCTGATTTCTTGTCCTATCATAAAAAGCCTCCTGTTTTGAGTGCCAAACCTTTCAGGAGAGCATTTTCAAGCTTCTGGCACCATTTTTGAGTGAATTGCCGAAAGTCAGCTTTTTGCTGAAATTGTGACCCCGGGGCTTAGGGATTTTTTCAAAAAAATATTTTCTGCCGGTTAAGTTTTTGAGGGCTGATTTCTTGTCCTGTGATAAAAAGCCTTCTGTTTCGAGTGCCAAACCTTTCAGGGGAGCATTTTCAAGCTTTTGGCACCATTTTTGAGTGAATTGCCAAAAGTCAGATTTTTGCTAAAAAATATTTTCTGCTGGTTAAGTTTTTGAGGGCTGATTTCTTGTCCTGTGATAAAAAGCCTCCTGTTTTGAGTGCCAAACATTTCAGGAGAGCATTTTCAAGCTTCTGGCACCATTTTGGAGTGAATTGCCAAAAGTCAGATTTTTGCTGAAATTGTGACCCCGGGGCTTAGGGATTTTTTCAAAAAAATATTTTCTGCCGGTTAAGTTTTTGAGGGCTGATTTCTTGTCCTGTGATAAAAAGCCTTCTATTTCGATTGCCAAACCTTTCAGGAGAGCATTTTCAAGCTTTTGGCACCATTTTGGAGTGAATTGCCAAATGTCAGATTTTTGCTGAAATTATGACCCCGGACACTTCCGCTCGGTAATGGCTGCCTGCTCCTTGTAAGGAGAGGGGAGCTCTGCTGAAAACGGGTCGTCCGCTACGGCGAAGCGGAGACCCACTTAGGAAAACCACAGGTGGTAGAAGCCTGTGGTCCCGAGACCTGGCGGGTGCCAGAAGCAGCCCCTAAAACGTTGAAGGGACCCCGTAACAGGGCTCCGGATCGCGGAGGGGGTAGCGGCACTGAGGGTCGTTTCGCAGTCAGCGGAGCGAAGCCGCGCTGCTGTTGCCGATCAGCGCTGACCTTTCTTCCTGAAACTTTCAAATTTGGAAAATCACAATCCGTGAGTAATTGGGACTTTACAATTTTAAGACCTCTGAGATTTTTAAGATCTTGAATTCGGCTGAAAGCGGAGTGACGAGAAACAGGAAGTCCATCTTCCGGCAAAGCTTGCAGATCAAAGGCAAAGGAACTGACAGGCTGGACGCAGTGAAAAAGGATTTTTAAAGTGGAAGTATTATGCGTCTGACAGTACTGAGGATTGAAATGAAAGGCAAGTCTTTTTTATTAGTTTACTCTATAGTGTAGAAGTAATTTGGGAACCTTCTCCTTTGGCGGACTGTAAAGTTCAAGACCCAGCCTCGGGGTGGCAGGGGAAAAGAATGTCTTTTGCTGATACAATTTATAAAACTGAAACAGATACATAGAGGCAACTTTGGACTATATAATTAAGTAACTGTATCCTGCGCCTTGAGAGGTGATACTTGTGGCAACTTTGGTCCAAGAGTGAAGGCCTTCTGGGAAATGATCTATAATGAGTTAAAAAAGGTGTTTAAGTACACCTTTCCCAAGAAACCGGAGGCCTTCCTCTTGGGTATTGTCGGCCAAAAGGTGTTAAAGAAGGATAGAACGTTCTTTATGTATGCAACCACTGCAGCAAGAATTCTGATTGCCAAACATTGGAAGACTCAAGATTTACCCACACTGGAAGAGTGGCAAACGCAACTGATTGACTACATGGAGTTGGCCGAAATGACTGCCAGAATCCGAGACCTGGGAGAAGAAGCAACGGAGGAGGACTGGAAAAAATTCAAGAATTATTTGCAAAAATTTTATAAGTTGTATGAACTATAAAATGACGTATAATTTGAAACGCTAGCCCCAGCAATGAGAGCGCAATATTTATGAAATTGGAAAATAATATTGAAGGGATCAAAGTTTAAATGTTAAAAAGGATAATATATTCTGTTTTTAGAGTAAATGGACAATAAGGGATTTAAACTTAAATTGTAATTGAAAGTACCAAAGAAACACATGAAACAAGGTTACAATTTGCTGATAAATTTATTATTAAGAATGCATTGTGCGGGAGATGTGGGGAAGTTCGATGGAAAGTTGAAATAAGCTGTTGAAGGGGTATGATCTTTTTTCTATTTTCTTTTACATTTTTCTTTCTTTTTTTTTCTTCTTATGTCTTCTGTCTGTGTCTGAAAAAATGCAATAAAAAAACTAAAAAAAAAATGAAATTATGACCCCGGGGCTTAGGGATTTTTTCAAAAAAATATTTTCTGCCGGTTAAGTTTTTGAGGGCTGATTTCTTGTCGTGTGATAAAAAGCCTCCTGTTTTGAGTGCCAAAACTTTCAGGAGAGCATTTTCAAGCTTCTGGCACCATTTTTGAGTGAATTGCCAAAAGTCAGATTTTTGCTAAAAAATATTTTCTGCTGGTTAAGTTTTTGAGGGCTGATTTCTTGTCCTGTGATAAAAAGCCTCCTGTTTTGAGTGCCAAACATTTCAGGAGAGCATTTTCAAGCTTCTGGCACCATTTTGGAGTGAATTGCCAAAAGTCAGATTTTTGCTGAAATTGTGACCCCGGGGCTTAGGGATTTTTTCAAAAAAATATTTTCTGCCGGTTAAGTTTTTGAGGGCTGATTTCTTGTCCTGTGATAAAAAGCCTTCTATTTCGATTGCCAAACCTTTCAGGAGAGCATTTTCAAGCTTTTGGCACCATTTTGGAGTGAATTGCCAAATGTCAGATTTTTGCTGAAATTGTGACCCCGGGGCTTAGGGATTTTTTCAAAAAAATATTTTCTGCCGGTTAAGTTTTTGAGGGCTGATTTCTTGTCCTGTGATAAAAAGCCTTCTGTTTCGAGTGCCAAAACTTTCAGGGGAGCATTTGCAACCAGCTGGCACCATTTTTGAGTGAATTGCCAGAAGTCAGATTTTTGCTAAAAAATATTTTCTGCTGGTTAGGTTTTTGAGGGCTGATTTCTTGTCCTGTGATAAAAAGCCTCCTGTTTTGAGTGCCAAACATTTCAGGAGAGCATTTTCAAGCTTCTGGCACCATTTTGGAGTGAATTGCCAAAAGTCAGATTTTTGCTGAAATTGTGACCCCGGGGCTTAGGGATTTTTTCAAAAAAATATTTTCTGCCGGTTAAGTTTTTGAGGGCTGATTTCTTGTCCTGTGATAAAAAGCCTTCTATTTCGATTGCCAAACCTTTCAGGAGAGCATTTTCAAGCTTTTGGCACCATTTTGGAGTGAATTGCCAAATGTCAGATTTTTGCTGAAATTATGACCCCGGACACTTCCGCTCGGTAATGGCTGCCTGCTCCTTGTAAGGAGAGGGGAGCTCTGCTGAAAACGGGTCGTCCGCTACGGCGAAGCGGAGACCCACTTAGGAAAACCACAGGTGGTAGAAGCCTGTGGTCCCGAGACCTGGCGGGTGCCAGAAGCAGCCCCTAAAACGTTGAAGGGACCCCGTAACAGGGCTCCGGATCGCGGAGGGGGTAGCGGCACTGAGGGTCGTTTCGCAGTCAGCGGAGCGAAGCCGCGCTGCTGTTGCCGATCAGCGCTGACCTTTCTTCCTGAAACTTTCAAATTTGGAAAATCACAATCCGTGAGTAATTGGGACTTTACAATTTTAAGACCTCTGAGATTTTTAAGATCTTGAATTCGGCTGAAAGCGGAGTGACGAGAAACAGGAAGTCCATCTTCCGGCAAAGCTTGCAGATCAAAGGCAAAGGAACTGACAGGCTGGACGCAGTGAAAAAGGATTTTTAAAGTGGAAGTATTATGCGTCTGACAGTACTGAGGATTGAAATGAAAGGCAAGTCTTTTTTATTAGTTTACTCTATAGTGTAGAAGTAATTTGGGAACCTTCTCCTTTGGCGGACTGTAAAGTTCAAGACCCAGCCTCGGGGTGGCAGGGGAAAAGAATGTCTTTTGCTGATACAATTTATAAAACTGAAACAGATACATAGAGGCAACTTTGGACTATATAATTAAGTAACTGTATCCTGCGCCTTGAGAGGTGATACTTGTGGCAACTTTGGTCCAAGAGTGAAGGCCTTCTGGGAAATGATCTATAATGAGTTAAAAAAGGTGTTTAAGTACACCTTTCCCAAGAAACCGGAGGCCTTCCTCTTGGGTATTGTCGGCCAAAAGGTGTTAAAGAAGGATAGAACGTTCTTTATGTATGCAACCACTGCAGCAAGAATTCTGATTGCCAAACATTGGAAGACTCAAGATTTACCCACACTGGAAGAGTGGCAAACGCAACTGATTGACTACATGGAGTTGGCCGAAATGACTGCCAGAATCCGAGACCTGGGAGAAGAAGCAACGGAGGAGGACTGGAAAAAATTCAAGAATTATTTGCAAAAATTTTATAAGTTGTATGAACTATAAAATGACGTATAATTTGAAACGCTAGCCCCAGCAATGAGAGCGCAATATTTATGAAATTGGAAAATAATATTGAAGGGATCAAAGTTTAAATGTTAAAAAGGATAATATATTCTGTTTTTAGAGTAAATGGACAATAAGGGATTTAAACTTAAATTGTAATTGAAAGTACCAAAGAAACACATGAAACAAGGTTACAATTTGCTGATAAATTTATTATTAAGAATGCATTGTGCGGGAGATGTGGGGAAGTTCGATGGAAAGTTGAAATAAGCTGTTGAAGGGGTATGATCTTTTTTCTATTTTCTTTTACATTTTTCTTTCTTTTTTTTTCTTCTTATGTCTTCTGTCTGTGTCTGAAAAATGCAATAAAAAAACTAAAAAAAAAATGAAATTATGACCCCGGGGCTTAGGGATTTTTTCAAAAAAATATTTTCTGCCGGTTAAGTTTTTGAGGGCTGATTTCTTGTCGTGTGATAAAAAGCCTCCTGTTTTGAGTGCCAAACCTTTCAGGAGAGCATTTTCAAGCTTCTGGCACCATTTTTGAGTGAATTGCCAAAAGTCAGATTTTTGCTAAAAAATATTTTCTGCTGGTTAAGTTTTTGAGGGCTGATTTCTTGTCCTGTGATAAAAAGCCTCCTGTTTTGAGTGCCAAACATTTCAGGAGAGCATTTTCAAGCTTCTGGCACCATTTTGGAGTGAATTGCCAAAAGTCAGATTTTTGCTGAAATTGTGACCCCGGAGCTTAGGGATTTTTTCAAAAAAATATTTTCTGCCGGTTAAGTTTTTGAGGGCTGATTTCTTGTCCTGTGATAAAAAGCCTTCTATTTCGATTGCCAAACCTTTCAGGAGAGCATTTTCAAGCTTTTGGCACCATTTTGGAGTGAATTGCCAAAAGTCAGATTTTTGCTGAAATTGTGACCCCGGGGCTTAGGGATTTTTTCAAAAAATATTTTCTGCCGGTTAAGTTTTTGAGGGCTGATTTCTTGTCCTGTGATAAAAAGCCTTCTGTTTCGAGTGCCAAAACTTTCAGGGGAGCATTTGCAACCAGCTGGCACCATTTTTGAGTGAATTGCCAGGAGTCAGATTTTTGCTAAAAAATATTTTCTGCTGGTTAGGTTTTTGAGGGCTGATTTCTTGTCCTATCATAAAAAGCCTCCTGTTTTGAGTGCCAAACCTTTCAGGAGAGCATTTTCAAGCTTCTGGCACCATTTTGGAGTGAATTGCCAAAAGTCAGATTTTTGCTGAAATTGTGACCCCGGGGCTTAGGGATTTTTTCAAAAAAATATTTTCTGCCGGTTAAGTTTTTGAGGGCTGATTTCTTGTCCTGTGATAAAAAGCCTTCTGTTTCGAGTGCCAAACCTTTCAGGAGAGCATTTTCAAGCTTCTGGCACCATTTTTGAGTGAATTGCCAAAAGTCAGATTTTTGCTGAAATTGTGACCCCGGGACTTAGGGATTTTTTCAAAAAAAAAATTGTTCTGCCGGTTAAGTTTTTGAGGGCTGATTTCTTGTCTTGTGATAAAAAGGCTTCTGTTTCGAGTGCCAAACCTTTCAGGAGAGCATTTTCAAGCTTTTGGCACCATTTTGGAGTGAATTGCCGAAAGTCAGATTTTTGCTGAAATTGTGACTTAGGGATTTTTTCAAAAAAATATTTTCTGCCGGTTAAGTTTTTGAGGGCTGATTTCTTGTCCTGTGATAAAAAGCCTTCTGTTTCGAGTGGCAAACCGTTCAGGAGAGCATTTTCAAGCTTTTGGCACCATTTTGGAGTGAATTGCCAAAAGTCAGATTTTTGCTGAAATTGTGACCCCGGGGCTTTGGGATTTTTTCAAAAAAATATTTTCTGCCGGTTACGTTTTTGAGGGCTGATTTCTTGTCGTGTGATAAAAAGCCTTCTGTTTCCATCGCCAAACCTTTCAGGGGAGCATTTTCAAGCTTTTGGCACCATTTTGGAGTGAATTGCCAAAAGTCAGATTTTTGCTGAAATTGTGACCCCGGGGTTTAGGGATTTTTTCAAAAAAATATTTTCTGCCGCTTACGTTTTTGAGGGCTGATTTCTTGTCGTGTGATAAAAAGCCTTCTGTTTCCATCGCCAAACCTTTCAGGGAAGCATTTGCAACCAGTTGGCACCATTTTTGAGTGAATTGCCAGAAGTCAGATTTTTGCTAAAAAATATTTTCTGCCGGTTAAGTTTTTGAGGGCTGATTTCTTGTCCTGTGATAAAAAGCCTCCTGTTTTGAGTGCCAAACCTTTCAGGAGAGCATTTTCAAGCTTCTGGCACCATTTTGGAGTGAATTGCCAAAAGTCAGATTTTTGCTGAAATTGTGACCCCGGGGCTTAGGGATTTTTTCAAAAAAATATTTTCTGCCGGTTAAGTTTTTGAGGGCTGATTTCTTGTTCTGTGATAAAAAGCCTCCTGTTTTGAGTGCCAAACCTTTCAGGAGAGCATTTTCAAGCTTTTGGCACCATTTTGGAGTGAATTGCCAAAAGTCAGATTTTTGCTGAAATTGTGACTATGGGGCTTAGGGATTTTTTCAAAAAAATATTTTCTGCCGGTTAAATTTTTGAGGGCAGATTTCTTGTCTTGTGATAAAAAGCCTTCTATTTCGATTGCCAAACCTTTCAGGAGAGCATTTTCAAGCTTTTGGCACCATTTTGGAGTGAATTGCCAAAAGTCACATTTTTGCTGAAATTGTGACCCCGGGGCTTAGGGATTTTTGCAAAAAAATATTTTCCGCCGGTTAAGTTTTTGAGGGCTGATTTCTTGTCCTGTGATAAAAAGCCTCCTGTTTTGAGTGCCAAACCTTTTAGGAGAGCATTTTCAAGCTTTTGGCACCATTTTGGAGTGAATTGCCAAAATCAGATTTTTGCTGAAATTGTGACCCTTAGGGATTTTTTCAAAAAAATATTTTCTGCCGGTTATGTTTTTGAGGGCTGATTTCTCGTCCTGTGATAAAAATCCTTCTGTTTTGAGTGCCAAACCTTTCAGGAGAGCATTTGCAACCGGTTGGCACCATTTTTGATTGAACTGCCAAAAGTCAGATTTTTGCTGAAATTGTGACCCCGGGGCTTAGGGATTTTTTCAAAAAAATATTTTCTGCCGGTTAAGTTTTTGAGGGCTGATTTCTTGTCCTGTGATAAAAAGCCTTCTGTTTCGAGTGCCAAACCTTTCAGGGGAGCATTTGCAACCAGTTGGCACCATTTTTCAGTGAATTGCCAAAAGTCAGATTTTTGCTAAAAAATATTTTCTGCTGGTTAAGTTTTTGAGGGCTGATTTCTTGTCCTGTGATAAAAAGGCTTCTGTTTCGAGTGCCAAACCTTTCAGGAGAGCATTTTCAACCTTTGGCACCATTTTTGAGTGAATTGCCAAAATCAGATTTTTGCTGAAATTGTGACCCCGGGGCTTAGGGATTTTTTCAAAAAAATATTTTCTGCCGGTTATGTTTTTGAGGGCTGATTTCTCGTCCTGTGATAAAAAGCCTTCTGTTTCCATCGCCAAACCTTTCAGGAGGGCATTTGCAACCGGTTGGCACCATTTTTGAGTGAATTGCCAAAAGTCAGATTGTTGCTGAAATTGTGACCCCGGGGCTTAGGGATTTTATCAAAAAAATATTTTCTGCCGGTTAAGTTTTTGAGGGCTGATTTCTTGTCCTGTGATAAAAAGCCTTCTGTTTCGAGCGCCAAACCTTTCAGGAGAGCATTTTCAACCTTTGGCACCATTTTTGAGTGAATTGCCAAAATCAGATTTTTGCTGAAATTGTGACCCCGGGGCTTAGGGATTTTATCAAAAAAATATTTTCTGCCGGTTAAGTTTTTGAGGGCTGATTTCTCGTCCTGTGATAAAAAGCCTTCTGTTTCGAGTGCCAAACCTTTCAGGAGAGCATTTTCAAGCTTCTGGCACCATTTTTGAGTGAATTGCCAAAAGTCAGATTTTTGCTGAAATTGTGACCCCGGGACTTAGGGATTTTTTCAAAAAAAAAATTGTTCTGCCGGTTAAGTTTTTGAGGGCTGATTTCTTGTCCTGTGATAAAAAGGCTTCTGTTTCGAGTGCCAAACCTTTCAGGAGAGCATTTTCAAGCTTTTGGCACCATTTTGGAGTGAATTGCCGAAAGTCAGATTTTTGCTGAAATTGTGACCCCGGGGCTTAGGGATTTTTTCAAAAAAATATTTTCTGCCGGTTAAGTTTTTGAGGGCTGATTTCTTGTCCTGTGATAAAAAGCCTTCTGTTTCGAGTGCCAAACCTTTCAGGGGAGCATTTTCAAGCTTTTGGCACCATTTTTGAGTGAATTGCCAAAAGTCAGATTTTTGCTAAAAAATATTTTCTGCTGGTTAAGTTTTTGAGGGCTGATTTCTTGTCCTGTGATAAAAAGCCTCCTGTTTTGAGTGCCAAACATTTCAGGAGAGCATTTTCAAGCTTCTGGCACCATTTTGGAGTGAATTGCCAAAAGTCAGATTTTTGCTGAAATTGTGACCCCGGGGCTTAGGGATTTTTTCAAAAAAATATTTTCTGCCGGTTAAGTTTTTGAGGGCTGATTTCTTGTCCTGTGATAAAAAGCCTTCTATTTCGATTGCCAAACCTTTCAGGAGAGCATTTTCAAGCTTTTGGCACCATTTTGGAGTGAATTGCCAAATGTCAGATTTTTGCTGAAATTATGACGCCGGGGCTTAGGGATTTTTTCAAAAAAATATTTTCTGCCGGTTAAGTTTTTGAGGGCTGATTTCTTGTCGTGTGATAAAAAGCCTCCTGTTTTGAGTGCCAAACCTTTCAGGAGAGCATTTTCAAGCTTTTGGCACCATTTTAGAGTGAATTGCCAAAAGTCAGATTTTTGCTGAAATTTTGACCCCGGGGCTTAGGGATTTTTTCAAAAAAATATTTTCTGCCGGTTAAGTTTTTGAGGGCTGATTTCTTGTTCTGTGATAAAAAGCCTTCTTTTTCCATCGCCAATGCTTTCAGGAGAGCATTTTCAAGCTTTTGGCACCATTTTTGAGTGAATTGCCAAAAGTCAGATTTTTGCTGAAATTGTGACCCTGGGGCTTAGGGATATTATCAAAAAAATATTTTCTGCCGTTTAAGTTTTTGAGGGCTGATTTCTTGTCCTGTGATAAAAAGGCTTCTGTTTCGAGTGCCAAACCTTTCAGGAGAGCATTTTCAACCTTTTGGCACCATTTTTGAGTGAATTGCCAAAATCAGATTTTTGCTGAAATTGTGACCCCGGGGCTTAGGGATTTTTTCAAAAAAATATTTTCTGCCGGTTATGTTTTTGAGGGCTGATTTCTCGTCCTGTGATAAAAAGCCTTCTGTTTTGAGTGCCAAACCTTTCAGGAGAGCATTTGCAACCGGTTGGCACCATTTTTGATTGAACTGCCAAAAGTCAGATTTTTGCTGAAATTGTGACCCCAGGGCTTAGGGATTTTTTCAAAAAAATATTTTCTGCCGGTTAAGTTTTTGAGGGCTGATTTCTTGTCCTGTGATAAAAAGCCTTCTGTTTCGAGTGGGAAACCGTTCAGGAGAGCATTTTCAAGCCTTTGGCACCATTTTGGAGTGAATTGCCAAAAGTCAAATTTTTGCTGAAATTGTGACCCCGGGGCTTAGGGATTTCTTCAAAAAAATATTTTCTGCCGGTTAAGTTTTTGAGGGCTGATTTCTTGTCCTGTGATAAAAAGCCTTCTGTTTCGAGTGCCAAACCTTTCAGGAGAGCATTTTCAAGCTTTTGGCACCATTTTTGAGTGAATTGCCAAAAGTCAGATTTTTGCTGAAATTGTGACCCCCCTGGGGCTTAGGGATTTTTTCAAAAAAAATATTTTCTGCCGGTTAAGTTTTTGAGGGCTGATTTCTTGTCCTGTGATAAAAAGGCTTCTGTTTCGAGTGCCAAACCTTTCAGGAGAGCATTTTCAAGCTTTTGGCACCATTTTGGAGTGAATTGCCAAAAGTCGGATTTTTGCTGAAATTGTGACCCCAGGGCTTAGGGATTTTTTCAAAAAAATATTTTCTGCCGGTTAAGTTTTTGAGGGCTGATTTCTTGTCCTGTGATAAAAAGCCTTCTGTTTCGAGTGCCAAAACTTTCAGGGGAGCATTTGCAACCAGTTGGCAACATTTTTGAGTGAATCGCCAGAAGTCAGATTTTTGCTAAAAAATATTTTCTGCCGGTTAAGTTTTTGAGGGCTGATTTCTTGGCCTGTGATAAAAAGCCTCCTGTTTTGAGTGCCAAACCTTTCAGGAGAGCATTTTCAAGCTTTTGGCACCATTTTTGAGTGAATTGCCAAAGATCAGATTTTTGCTGAAATTGTGACCCCGGGGCTTAGGGATTTTTTCAAAAAAATATTTTCTGCCGGTTAAGTTTTTGAGGGCTGATTTCTTGTCCTGTGATAAAAAGCCTTCTGTTTCGAGTGCCAAAACTTTCAGGGGAGCATTTGCAACCAGCTGGCACCATTTTTGAGTGAATTGCCAGAAGTCAGATTTTTGCTAAAAAATATTTTCTGCTGGTTAGGTTTTTGAGGGCTGATTTCTTGTCCTATCATAAAAAGCCTCCTGTTTTGAGTGCCAAACCTTTCAGGAGAGCATTTTCAAGCTTCTGGCACCATTTTGGAGTGAATTGCCAAAAGTCAGATTTTTGCTGAAATTGTGACCCCGGGGCTTAGGGATTTTTTCAAAAAAATATTTTCTGCCGGTTAAGTTTTTGAGGGCTGATTTCTTGTCCTGTGATAAAAAGCCTTCTGTTTCGAGTGCCAAACCTTTCAGGAGAGCATTTTCAAGCTTCTGGCACCATTTTTGAGTGAATTGCCAAAAGTCAGATTTTTGCTGAAATTGTGACCCCGGGACTTAGGGATTTTTTCAAAAAAAAAATTGTTCTGCCGGTTAAGTTTTTGAGGGCTGATTTCTTGTCTTGTGATAAAAAGGCTTCTGTTTCGAGTGCCAAACCTTTCAGGAGAGCATTTTCAAGCTTTTGGCACCATTTTGGAGTGAATTGCCGAAAGTCAGATTTTTGCTGAAATTGTGACCCCGGGGCTTAGGGATTTTTTCAAAAAAATATTTTCTGCCGGTTAAGTTTTTGAGGGCTGATTTCTTGTCCTGTGATAAAAAGCCTTCTGTTTCGAGTGGCAAACCGTTCAGGAGAGCATTTTCAAGCTTTTGGCACCATTTTGGAGTGAATTGCCAAAAGTCAGATTTTTGCTGAAATTGTGACCCCGGGGCTTTGGGATTTTTTCAAAAAAATATTTTCTGCCGGTTACGTTTTTGAGGGCTGATTTCTTGTCGTGTGATAAAAAGCCTTCTGTTTCCATCGCCAAACCTTTCAGGGGAGCATTTTCAAGCTTTTGGCACCATTTTGGAGTGAATTGCCAAAAGTCAGATTTTTGCTGAAATTGTGACCCCGGGGTTTAGGGATTTTTTCAAAAAAATATTTTCTGCCGCTTACGTTTTTGAGGGCTGATTTCTTGTCGTGTGATAAAAAGCCTTCTGTTTCCATCGCCAAACCTTTCAGGGAAGCATTTGCAACCAGTTGGCACCATTTTTGAGTGAATTGCCAGAAGTCAGATTTTTGCTAAAAAATATTTTCTGCCGGTTAAGTTTTTGAGGGCTGATTTCTTGTCCTGTGATAAAAAGCCTCCTGTTTTGAGTGCCAAACCTTTCAGGAGAGCATTTTCAAGCTTCTGGCACCATTTTGGAGTGAATTGCCAAAAGTCAGATTTTTGCTGAAATTGTGACCCCGGGGCTTAGGGATTTTTTCAAAAAAATATTTTCTGCCGGTTAAGTTTTTGAGGGCTGATTTCTTGTTCTGTGATAAAAAGCCTCCTGTTTTGAGTGCCAAACCTTTCAGGAGAGCATTTTCAAGCTTTTGGCACCATTTTGGAGTGAATTGCCAAAAGTCAGATTTTTGCTGAAATTGTGACTATGGGGCTTAGGGATTTTTTCAAAAAAATATTTTCTGCCGGTTAAATTTTTGAGGGCAGATTTCTTGTCTTGTGATAAAAAGCCTTCTATTTCGATTGCCAAACCTTTCAGGAGAGCATTTTCAAGCTTTTGGCACCATTTTGGAGTGAATTGCCAAAAGTCACATTTTTGCTGAAATTGTGACCCCGGGGCTTAGGGATTTTTGCAAAAAAATATTTTCCGCCGGTTAAGTTTTTGAGGGCTGATTTCTTGTCCTGTGATAAAAAGCCTCCTGTTTTGAGTGCCAAACCTTTTAGGAGAGCATTTTCAAGCTTTTGGCACCATTTTGGAGTGAATTGCCAAAATCAGATTTTTGCTGAAATTGTGACCCTTAGGGATTTTTTCAAAAAAATATTTTCTGCCGGTTATGTTTTTGAGGGCTGATTTCTCGTCCTGTGATAAAAATCCTTCTGTTTTGAGTGCCAAACCTTTCAGGAGAGCATTTGCAACCGGTTGGCACCATTTTTGATTGAACTGCCAAAAGTCAGATTTTTGCTGAAATTGTGACCCCGGGGCTTAGGGATTTTTTCAAAAAAATATTTTCTGCCGGTTAAGTTTTTGAGGGCTGATTTCTTGTCCTGTGATAAAAAGCCTTCTGTTTCGAGTGCCAAACCTTTCAGGGGAGCATTTGCAACCAGTTGGCACCATTTTTCAGTGAATTGCCAAAAGTCAGATTTTTGCTAAAAAATATTTTCTGCTGGTTAAGTTTTTGAGGGCTGATTTCTTGTCCTGTGATAAAAAGGCTTCTGTTTCGAGTGCCAAACCTTTCAGGAGAGCATTTTCAACCTTTGGCACCATTTTTGAGTGAATTGCCAAAATCAGATTTTTGCTGAAATTGTGACCCCGGGGCTTAGGGATTTTTTCAAAAAAATATTTTCTGCCGGTTATGTTTTTGAGGGCTGATTTCTCGTCCTGTGATAAAAAGCCTTCTGTTTCCATCGCCAAACCTTTCAGGAGGGCATTTGCAACCGGTTGGCACCATTTTTGAGTGAATTGCCAAAAGTCAGATTGTTGCTGAAATTGTGACCCCGGGGCTTAGGGATTTTATCAAAAAAATATTTTCTGCCGGTTAAGTTTTTGAGGGCTGATTTCTTGTCCTGTGATAAAAAGCCTTCTGTTTCGAGCGCCAAACCTTTCAGGAGAGCATTTTCAACCTTTGGCACCATTTTTGAGTGAATTGCCAAAATCAGATTTTTGCTGAAATTGTGACCCCGGGGCTTAGGGATTTTATCAAAAAAATATTTTCTGCCGGTTAAGTTTTTGAGGGCTGATTTCTCGTCCTGTGATAAAAAGCCTTCTGTTTCGAGTGCCAAACCTTTCAGGAGAGCATTTTCAAGCTTCTGGCACCATTTTTGAGTGAATTGCCAAAAGTCAGATTTTTGCTGAAATTGTGACCCCGGGACTTAGGGATTTTTTCAAAAAAAAAATTGTTCTGCCGGTTAAGTTTTTGAGGGCTGATTTCTTGTCCTGTGATAAAAAGGCTTCTGTTTCGAGTGCCAAACCTTTCAGGAGAGCATTTTCAAGCTTTTGGCACCATTTTGGAGTGAATTGCCGAAAGTCAGATTTTTGCTGAAATTGTGACCCCGGGGCTTAGGGATTTTTTCAAAAAAATATTTTCTGCCGGTTAAGTTTTTGAGGGCTGATTTCTTGTCCTGTGATAAAAAGCCTTCTGTTTCGAGTGCCAAACCTTTCAGGGGAGCATTTTCAAGCTTTTGGCACCATTTTTGAGTGAATTGCCAAAAGTCAGATTTTTGCTAAAAAATATTTTCTGCTGGTTAAGTTTTTGAGGGCTGATTTCTTGTCCTGTGATAAAAAGCCTCCTGTTTTGAGTGCCAAACATTTCAGGAGAGCATTTTCAAGCTTCTGGCACCATTTTGGAGTGAATTGCCAAAAGTCAGATTTTTGCTGAAATTGTGACCCCGGGGCTTAGGGATTTTTTCAAAAAAATATTTTCTGCCGGTTAAGTTTTTGAGGGCTGATTTCTTGTCCTGTGATAAAAAGCCTTCTATTTCGATTGCCAAACCTTTCAGGAGAGCATTTTCAAGCTTTTGGCACCATTTTGGAGTGAATTGCCAAATGTCAGATTTTTGCTGAAATTATGACCCCGGGGCTTAGGGATTTTTTCAAAAAAATATTTTCTGCCGGTTAAGTTTTTGAGGGCTGATTTCTTGTCGTGTGATAAAAAGCCTCCTGTTTTGAGTGCCAAACCTTTCAGGAGAGCATTTTCAAGCTTTTGGCACCATTTTAGAGTGAATTGCCAAAAGTCAGATTTTTGCTGAAATTTTGACCCCGGGGCTTAGGGATTTTTTCAAAAAAATATTTTCTGCCGGTTAAGTTTTTGAGGGCTGATTTCTTGTTCTGTGATAAAAAGCCTTCTTTTTCCATCGCCAATGCTTTCAGGAGAGCATTTTCAAGCTTTTGGCACCATTTTTGAGTGAATTGCCAAAAGTCAGATTTTTGCTGAAATTGTGACCCTGGCGCTTAGGGATATTATCAAAAAAATATTTTCTGCCGTTTAAGTTTTTGAGGGCTGATTTCTTCTCCTGTGATAAAAAGGCTTCTGTTTCGAGTGCCAAACCTTTCAGGAGAGCATTTTCAACCTTTTGGCACCATTTTTGAGTGAATTGCCAAAATCAGATTTTTGCTGAAATTGTGACCCCGGGGCTTAGGGATTTTTTCAAAAAAATATTTTCTGCCGGTTATGTTTTTGAGGGCTGATTTCTCGTCCTGTGATAAAAAGCCTTCTGTTTTGAGTGCCAAACCTTTCAGGAGAGCATTTGCAACCGGTTGGCACCATTTTTGATTGAACTGCCAAAAGTCAGATTTTTGCTGAAATTGTGACCCCAGGGCTTAGGGATTTTTTCAAAAAAATATTTTCTGCCGGTTAAGTTTTTGAGGGCTGATTTCTTGTCCTGTGATAAAAAGCCTTCTGTTTCGAGTGGGAAACCGTTCAGGAGAGCATTTTCAAGCCTTTGGCACCATTTTGGAGTGAATTGCCAAAAGTCAAATTTTTGCTGAAATTGTGACCCCGGGGCTTAGGGATTTCTTCAAAAAAATATTTTCTGCCGGTTAAGTTTTTGAGGGCTGATTTCTTGTCCTGTGATAAAAAGCCTTCTGTTTCGAGTGCCAAACCTTTCAGGAGAGCATTTTCAAGCTTTTGGCACCATTTTTGAGTGAATTGCCAAAAGTCAGATTTTTGCTGAAATTGTGACCCCCCCGGGGCTTAGGGATTTTTTCAAAAAAAATATTTTCTGCCGGTTAAGTTTTTGAGGGCTGATTTCTTGTCCTGTGATAAAAAGGCTTCTGTTTCGAGTGCCAAACCTTTCAGGAGAGCATTTTCAAGCTTTTGGCACCATTTTGGAGTGAATTGCCAAAAGTCGGATTTTTGCTGAAATTGTGACCCCAGGGCTTAGGGATTTTTTCAAAAAAATATTTTCTGCCGGTTAAGTTTTTGAGGGCTGATTTCTTGTCCTGTGATAAAAAGCCTTCTGTTTCGAGTGCCAAAACTTTCAGGGGAGCATTTGCAACCAGTTGGCAACATTTTTGAGTGAATCGCCAGAAGTCAGATTTTTGCTAAAAAATATTTTCTGCCGGTTAAGTTTTTGAGGGCTGATTTCTTGGCCTGTGATAAAAAGCCTCCTGTTTTGAGTGCCAAACCTTTCAGGAGAGCATTTTCAAGCTTTTGGCACCATTTTTGAGTGAATTGCCAAAGATCAGATTTTTGCTGAAATTGTGACCCCGGGGCTTAGGGATTTTTTCAAAAAAATATTTTCTGCCGGTTAAGTTTTTGAGGGCTGATTTCTTGTCCTGTGATAAAAAGACTTCTGTTTCGAGTGCCAAACCTTTCAGGAGAGCATTTTCAAGCTTCTGGCATCATTTTTGAGTGAATTGCCAAAAGTCAGATTTTTGCTGAAATTGTGACCCCGGGGCTTAGGGATTTTTTCAAAAAAATATTTTCTGCCCGTTAAGTTTTTGAGGATTGATTTCTTATCCTGTGATAAAAAGCCTTCTGTTTCGATTGCCAAACCTTTCAGGAGAGCATTTTCAAGCTTCTGGAACCATTTTTGAGTGAATTGCCAAAAGTCAGATTTTTGCTGAAATTGTGACCCCGGGGCTTAGGGATTTTTTCAAAAAAATATTTTCTGCCGGTTAAGGTTTTGAGGGCTGATTTCTTGTCCTGTGATAAAAAGCCTTCTGTTTCGAGTGCCAAACCTTTCAGGAGAGCATTTTCAAGCTTTTGGCACCATTTTTGAGTGAATTGCCAAAAGTCAGATTTTTGCTGAAATTGTGACCCCGGGGTTTAGGGATTTTTTCAAAAAAATATTTTCTGCCGGTTAAGTTTTTGAGGGTTGATTTCTTGTCCTGTGATAAAAAGCCTTCTGTTTCCATCGCCAAAGCTTTCAGGAGAGCATTTTCAAGCTTTTGGCACCATTTTGAAGTGAATTGCCAAAAGTCAGATTTTTGCTGAAATTGTGACCCCGGGGCTTAGGGATTTTTTCAAAAAAATATTTTCTGCTGGTTAAGTTTTTGAGGGCTGATTTCTTGTCCTGTGATAAAAAGCCTTCTGTTTCCATCGCCAAAGCTTTCAGGAGAGCATTTTCAAGCTTTTGGCACCATTTTGAAGTGAATTGCCAAAAGTCAGATTTTTGCTGAAATTGTGACCCCGGGGCTTAGGGATTTTTTCAAAAAAGTATTTTCTGCCGGTTAGGTTTTTGAGGGCTGATTTCTTGTCCTGTGATAAAAAGCCTTCTGTTTCGAGTGCCAAACCTTTCAGGAGAGCATTTTCATGCTTTTGGCACCATTTTTGAGTGAATTGCCAAAAGTCAGATTTTTGCTGAAATTGTGACCCCGGGGCTTAGGGATTTTTTCAAAAAAATATTTTCTGCCGGTTAAGTTTTTGAGGGCTGATTTCTTGTCCTGTGATAAAAAGCCTTCTGTTTTGAGTGCCAAACCTTTCAGGAGAGCATTTTCAAGCTTCTAGCATCATTTTTTAGTGAATTGCCAAAAGTCAGATTTTTGCTGAAATTGTGACCCCGGGGCTTAGGGATTTTTTCAAAAAAATATTTTCTGCCGGTTAGGTTTTTGAGGGCTGATTTCTTGTCCTGTGATAAAAAGCCCTCTATTTCGAGTGCCAAACCTTTCAGGAGAGCATTTTCAAACTTTTGGCACCATTTTTGAGTGAATTGCCAAAAGTCAGATTATTGCTGAAATTGTGACCCCGGGGCTTAGGGATTTTTTCAAAAAAATATTTTCTGCCGGTTAGGTTTTTGAGGGCTGATTTCTTGTCCTGTGATAAAAAGGCTTCTGTTTCGAGTGCCAAACCTTTCAGGAGAGCATTTTCAACCTTTTGGCACCATTTTGGAGTGAATTGCCAAAAGTCAGATTTTTGCTGAAATTGTGACCCCGGGGCCTAGGGAATTTTTCAAAAAAATATTTTCTGCCGGTTAAGTTTTTGAGGGCTGATTTCTTGTCCTGTGATAAAAAGCCTTGTGTTTCCATTGCTAAAGCTTTCAGGGGAGCATTTGCAACCAGTTGGCACCATTTTGGAGTGAATTGCCAAAAGTCAGATTTTTGCTGAAATTGTGACCCCGGGGCTTAGGGATTTTTACAAAAAAATATTTTCTGCCGGTTAAGTTTTTGAGGATTGATTTCTTGTCCTGTGATAAAAAGCCTTCTGTTTCGAGTGCCAAACCTTTCAGGAGAGCATTTTCAAGCTTCTGGCACCATTTTTGAGTGAATTGCCAAAAGTCAGATTTTTGCTGAAATTGTGACCCCGGGGATTAGGGATTTTTTCAAAAAAATATTTTCTGCCGGTTAAGTTTTTGAGGGCTGATTTCTTGTCCTGTGATAAAAAGCCTTCTGTTTCGAGTGGCAAACCGTTCAGGAGAGCATTTTCAAGCTTTTGGCACCATTTTGGAGTGAATTGCCAAAAGTCAGATTATTGCTGAAATTGTGACCCCGGAGCTTAGGGATTTTTTCAAAAAAATATTTTCTGCCGGTTAGGTTTTTGAGGGCTGGTTTCTTGTCCTGTGATAAAAAGCCTTCTGTTTCCATTGCTAAAGCTTTCAGGGGAGCATTTGCAACCAGTTGGCACCATTTTGGAGTGAATTGCCAAAAGTCAGATTTTTGCTGAAATTGTGACCCCGGGGCTTAGGGATTTTTTCAAAAAAATATTTTCTGCCTGTTAAGTTTTTGAGGGCTGATTTCTTGTCCTGTGATAAAAAGCCTTCTGTTTCGAGTGCCAAACCTTTCAGGGGAGCATTTGCAACCAGTTGGCACCATTTTTCAGTGAATTGCCAAAAGTCAGATTTTTGCTAAAAAATATTTTCTGCTGGTTAAGTTTTTGAGGGCTGATTTCTTGTCCTGTGATAAAAAGGCTTCTGTTTCGAGTGCCAAACCTTTCAGGAGAGCATTTTCAACCTTTGGCACCATTTTTGAGTGAATTGCCAAAATCAGATTTTTGCTGAAATTGTGACCCCGGGGCTTAGGGATTTTTTCAAAAAAATATTTTCTGCCGGTTATGTTTTTGAGGGCTGATTTCTCGTCCTGTGATAAAAAGCCTTCTGTTTCCATCGCCAAACCTTTCAGGAGGGCATTTGCAACCGGTTGGCACCATTTTTGAGTGAATTGCCAAAAGTCAGATTGTTGCTGAAATTGTGACCCCGGGGCTTAGGGATTTTATCAAAAAAATATTTTCTGCCGGTTAAGTTTTTGAGGGCTGATTTCTTGTCCTGTGATAAAAAGCCTTCTGTTTCGAGCGCCAAACCTTTCAGGAGAGCATTTTCAAGCTTCTGGCACCATTTTTGAGTGAATTGCCAAAAGTCAGATTTTTGCTGAAATTGTGACCCCGGGACTTAGGGATTTTTTCAAAAAAAAAATTGTTCTGCCGGTTAAGTTTTTGAGGGCTGATTTCTTGTCCTGTGATAAAAAGGCTTCTGTTTCGAGTGCCAAACCTTTCAGGAGAGCATTTTCAAGCTTTTGGCACCATTTTGGAGTGAATTGCCGAAAGTCAGATTTTTGCTGAAATTGTGACCCCGGGGCTTAGGGATTTTTTCAAAAAAATATTTTCTGCCGGTTAAGTTTTTGAGGGCTGATTTCTTGTCCTGTGATAAAAAGCCTTCTGTTTCGAGTGCCAAACCTTTCAGGGGAGCATTTTCAAGCTTTTGGCACCATTTTTGAGTGAATTGCCAAAAGTCAGATTTTTGCTAAAAAATATTTTCTGCTGGTTAAGTTTTTGAGGGCTGATTTCTTGTCCTGTGATAAAAAGCCTCCTGTTTTGAGTGCCAAACATTTCAGGAGAGCATTTTCAAGCTTCTGGCACCATTTTGGAGTGAATTGCCAAAAGTCAGATTTTTGCTGAAATTGTGACCCCGGGGCTTAGGGATTTTTTCAAAAAAATATTTTCTGCCGGTTAAGTTTTTGAGGGCTGATTTCTTGTCCTGTGATAAAAAGCCTTCTATTTCGATTGCCAAACCTTTCAGGAGAGCATTTTCAAGCTTTTGGCACCATTTTGGAGTGAATTGCCAAATGTCAGATTTTTGCTGAAATTATGACCCCGGGGCTTAGGGATTTTTTCAAAAAAATATTTTCTGCCGGTTAAGTTTTTGAGGGCTGATTTCTTGTCGTGTGATAAAAAGCCTCCTGTTTTGAGTGCCAAACCTTTCAGGAGAGCATTTTCAAGCTTTTGGCACCATTTTAGAGTGAATTGCCAAAAGTCAGATTTTTGCTGAAATTTTGACCCCGGGGCTTAGGGATTTTTTCAAAAAAATATTTTCTGCCGGTTAAGTTTTTGAGGGCTGATTTCTTGTTCTGTGATAAAAAGCCTTCTTTTTCCATCGCCAATGCTTTCAGGAGAGCATTTTCAAGCTTTTGGCACCATTTTTGAGTGAATTGCCAAAAGTCAGATTTTTGCTGAAATTGTGACCCTGGGGCTTAGGGATATTATCAAAAAAATATTTTCTGCCGTTTAAGTTTTTGAGGGCTGATTTCTTGTCCTGTGATAAAAAGGCTTCTGTTTCGAGTGCCAAACCTTTCAGGAGAGCATTTTCAACCTTTTGGCACCATTTTTGAGTGAATTGCCAAAATCAGATTTTTGCTGAAATTGTGACCCCGGGGCTTAGGGATTTTTTCAAAAAAATATTTTCTGCCGGTTATGTTTTTGAGGGCTGATTTCTCGTCCTGTGATAAAAAGCCTTCTGTTTTGAGTGCCAAACCTTTCAGGAGAGCATTTGCAACCGGTTGGCACCATTTTTGATTGAACTGCCAAAAGTCAGATTTTTGCTGAAATTGTGACCCCAGGGCTTAGGGATTTTTTCAAAAAAATATTTTCTGCCGGTTAAGTTTTTGAGGGCTGATTTCTTGTCCTGTGATAAAAAGCCTTCTGTTTCGAGTGGGAAACCGTTCAGGAGAGCATTTTCAAGCCTTTGGCACCATTTTGGAGTGAATTGCCAAAAGTCAAATTTTTGCTGAAATTGTGACCCCGGGGCTTAGGGATTTCTTCAAAAAAATATTTTCTGCCGGTTAAGTTTTTGAGGGCTGATTTCTTGTCCTGTGATAAAAAGCCTTCTGTTTCGAGTGCCAAACCTTTCAGGAGAGCATTTTCAAGCTTTTGGCACCATTTTTGAGTGAATTGCCAAAAGTCAGATTTTTGCTGAAATTGTGACCCCCCCGGGGCTTAGGGATTTTTTCAAAAAAAATATTTTCTGCCGGTTAAGTTTTTGAGGGCTGATTTCTTGTCCTGTGATAAAAAGGCTTCTGTTTCGAGTGCCAAACCTTTCAGGAGAGCATTTTCAAGCTTTTGGCACCATTTTGGAGTGAATTGCCAAAAGTCGGATTTTTGCTGAAATTGTGACCCCAGGGCTTAGGGATTTTTTCAAAAAAATATTTTCTGCCGGTTAAGTTTTTGAGGGCTGATTTCTTGTCCTGTGATAAAAAGCCTTCTGTTTCGAGTGCCAAAACTTTCAGGGGAGCATTTGCAACCAGTTGGCAACATTTTTGAGTGAATCGCCAGAAGTCAGATTTTTGCTAAAAAATATTTTCTGCCGGTTAAGTTTTTGAGGGCTGATTTCTTGGCCTGTGATAAAAAGCCTCCTGTTTTGAGTGCCAAACCTTTCAGGAGAGCATTTTCAAGCTTTTGGCACCATTTTTGAGTGAATTGCCAAAGATCAGATTTTTGCTGAAATTGTGACCCCGGGGCTTAGGGATTTTTTCAAAAAAATATTTTCTGCCGGTTAAGTTTTTGAGGGCTGATTTCTTGTCCTGTGATAAAAAGACTTCTGTTTCGAGTGCCAAACCTTTCAGGAGAGCATTTTCAAGCTTCTGGCATCATTTTTGAGTGAATTGCCAAAAGTCAGATTTTTGCTGAAATTGTGACCCCGGGGCTTAGGGATTTTTTCAAAAAAATATTTTCTGCCCGTTAAGTTTTTGAGGATTGATTTCTTATCCTGTGATAAAAAGCCTTCTGTTTCGATTGCCAAACCTTTCAGGAGAGCATTTTCAAGCTTCTGGAACCATTTTTGAGTGAATTGCCAAAAGTCAGATTTTTACTGAAATTGTGACCCCGGGGCTTAGGGATTTTTTCAAAAAAATATTTTCTGCCGGTTAAGGTTTTGAGGGCTGATTTCTTGTCCTGTGATAAAAAGCCTTCTGTTTCGAGTGCCAAACCTTTCAGGAGAGCATTTTCAAGCTTTTGGCACCATTTTTGAGTGAATTGCCAAAAGTCAGATTTTTGCTGAAATTGTGACCCCGGGGTTTAGGGATTTTTTCAAAAAAATATTTTCTGCCGGTTAAGTTTTTGAGGGTTGATTTCTTGTCCTGTGATAAAAAGCCTTCTGTTTCCATCGCCAAAGCTTTCAGGAGAGCATTTTCAAGCTTTTGGCACCATTTTGAAGTGAATTGCCAAAAGTCAGATTTTTGCTGAAATTGTGACCCCGGGGCTTAGGGATTTTTTCAAAAAAATATTTTCTGCCGGTTAAGTTTTTGAGGGCTGATTTCTTGTCCTGTGATAAAAAGACTTCTGTTTCGAGTGCCAAACCTTTCAGGAGAGCATTTTCAAGCTTCTGGCATCATTTTTGAGTGAATTGCCAAAAGTCAGATTTTTGCTGAAATTGTGACCCCGGGGCTTAGGGATTTTTTCAAAAAAATATTTTCTGCCCGTTAAGTTTTTGAGGATTGATTTCTTATCCTGTGATAAAAAGCCTTCTGTTTCGATTGCCAAACCTTTCAGGAGAGCATTTTCAAGCTTCTGGAACCATTTTTGAGTGAATTGCCAAAAGTCAGATTTTTGCTGAAATTGTGACCCCGGGGCTTAGGGATTTTTTCAAAAAAATATTTTCTGCCGGTTAAGGTTTTGAGGGCTGATTTCTTGTCCTGTGATAAAAAGCCTTCTGTTTCGAGTGCCAAACCTTTCAGGAGAGCATTTTCAAGCTTTTGGCACCATTTTTGAGTGAATTGCCAAAAGTCAGATTTTTGCTGAAATTGTGACCCCGGGGCTTAGGGATTTTTTCAAAAAAATATTTTCTGCTGGTTAAGTTTTTGAGGGCTGATTTCTTGTCCTGTGATAAAAAGCCTTCTGTTTCCATCGCCAAAGCTTTCAGGAGAGCATTTTCAAGCTTTTGGCACCATTTTGAAGTGAATTGCCAAAAGTCAGATTTTTGCTGAAATTGTGACCCCGGGGCTTAGGGATTTTTTCAAAAAAGTATTTTCTGCCGGTTAGGTTTTTGAGGGCTGATTTCTTGTCCTGTGATAAAAAGCCTTCTGTTTCGAGTGCCAAACCTTTCAGGAGAGCATTTTCATGCTTTTGGCACCATTTTTGAGTGAATTGCCAAAAGTCAGATTTTTGCTGAAATTGTGACCCCGGGGCTTAGGGATTTTTTCAAAAAAATATTTTCTGCCGGTTAAGTTTTTGAGGGCTGATTTCTTGTCCTGTGATAAAAAGCCTTCTGTTTTGAGTGCCAAACCTTTCAGGAGAGCATTTTCAAGCTTCTAGCATCATTTTTGAGTGAATTGCCAAAAGTCAGATTTTTGCTGAAATTGTGACCCCGGGGCTTAGGGATTTTTTCAAAAAAATATTTTCTGCCGGTTAGGTTTTTGAGGGCTGATTTCTTGTCCTGTGATAAAAAGGCTTCTGTTTCGAGTGCCAAACCTTTCAGGAGAGCATTTTCAACCTTTTGGCACCATTTTGGAGTGAATTGCCAAAAGTCAGATTTTTGCTGAAATTGTGACCCCGGGGCCTAGGGAATTTTTCAAAAAAATATTTTCTGCCGGTTAAGTTTTTGAGGGCTGATTTCTTGTCCTGTGATAAAAAGCCTTGTGTTTCCATTGCTAAAGCTTTCAGGGGAGCATTTGCAACCAGTTGGCACCATTTTGGAGTGAATTGCCAAAAGTCAGATTTTTGCTGAAATTGTGACCCCGGGGCTTAGGGATTTTTACAAAAAAATATTTTCTGCCGGTTAAGTTTTTGAGGATTGATTTCTTGTCCTGTGATAAAAAGCCTTCTGTTTCGAGTGCCAAACCTTTCAGGAGAGCATTTTCAAGCTTCTGGCACCATTTTTGAGTGAATTGCCAAAAGTCAGATTTTTGCTGAAATTGTGACCCCGGGGATTAGGGATTTTTTCAAAAAAATATTTTCTGCCGGTTAAGTTTTTGAGGGCTGATTTCTTGTCCTGTGATAAAAAGCCTTCTGTTTCGAGTGGCAAACCGTTCAGGAGAGCATTTTCAAGCTTTTGGCACCATTTTGGAGTGAATTGCCAAAAGTCAGATTATTGCTGAAATTGTGACCCCGGGGCTTAGGGATTTTTTCAAAAAAATATTTTCTGCCGGTTAGGTTTTTGAGGGCTGGTTTCTTGTCCTGTGATAAAAAGCCTTCTGTTTCCATTGCTAAAGCTTTCAGGGGAGCATTTGCAACCAGTTGGCACCATTTTGGAGTGAATTGCCAAAAGTCAGATTTTTGCTGAAATTGTGACCCCGGGGCTTAGGGATTTTTTCAAAAAAATATTTTCTGCCTGTTAAGTTTTTGAGGGCTGATTTCTTGTCCTGTGATAAAAAGCCTTCTGTTTCCATTGCTAAAGCTTTCAGGGGAGCATTTGCAACCAGTTGGCACCATTTTGGAGTGAATTGCCAAAAGTCAGATTTTTGCTGAAATTGTGACCCCGGGGCTTAGGGATTTTTTCAAAAAAATATTTTCTGCCGGTTAAGTTTTTGAGGATTGATTTCTTGTCCTGTGATAAAAAGCCTTCTGTTTCGAGTGCCAAACCTTTCAGGAGAGCATTTTCAAGCTTCTGGCACCATTTTGGAGTGAATTGCCAAAAGTCAGATTTTTGCTGAAATTGTGACCCCGGGGATTAGGGATTTTTTCAAAAAAATATTTTCTGCCTGTTAAGTTTTTGAGGGCTGATTTCTTGTCCTGTGATAAAAAGCCTTCTGTTTCCATTGCTAAAGCTTTCAGGGGAGCATTTGCAACCAGTTGGCACCATTTTGGAGTGAATTGCCAAAAGTCAGATTTTTGCTGAAATTGTGACCCCGGGGCTTAGGGATTTTTTCAAAAAAATATTTTCTGCCGGTTAAGTTTTTGAGGATTGATTTCTTGTCCTGTGATAAAAAGCCTTCTGTTTCGAGTGCCAAACCTTTCAGGAGAGCATTTTCAAGCTTCTGGCACCATTTTTGAGTGAATTGCCAAAAGTCAGATTTTTGCTGAAATTGTGACCCCGGGGATTAGGGATTTTTTCAAAAAAATATTTTCTGCCGGTTAAGTTTTTGAGGGCTGATTTCTTGTCCTGTGATAAAAAGGCTTCTGTTTCGAGTGCCAAACCTTTCAGGAGAGCATTTTCAACCTTTTGGCACCATTTTGGAGTGAATTGCCAAAAGTCAGATTTTTGCTGAAATTGTGACCCCGGGGCTTAGGGATTTTTTCAAAAAAATATTTTCTGCCGGTTAAGTTTTTGAGGGCTGATTTCTTGTCCTGTGATAAAAAGCCTTGTGTTTCCATTGCTAAAGCTTTCAGGGGAGCATTTGCAACCAGTTGGCACCATTTTGGAGTGAATTGCCAAAAGTCAGATTTTTGCTGAAATTGTGACCCCGGGGCTTAGGGATTTTTTCAAAAAAATATTTTCTGCCGGTTAGGTTTTTGAGGGCTGATTTCTTGTCCTGTGATAAAAAGCCTTCTGTTTCCATTGCTAAAGCTTTCAGGGGAGCATTTGCAACCAGTTGGCACCATTTTGGAGTGAATTGCCAAAAGTCAGATTTTTGCTGAAATTGTGACCCCGGGGCTTAGGGATTTTTTCAAAAAAATATTTTCTGCCGGTTAAGTTTTTGAGGGCTGATTTCTTGTCCTGTGATAAAAAGCCTTCTGTTTCGAGTGGCAAATCGTTCAGGAGAGCATTTTCAAGCTTTTGGCACCATTTTGGAGTGAATTGCCAAAAGTCAGATTTTTGCTGAAATTGTGACCCCGGGGCTTAGGGATTTTTTCAAAAAAATATTTTCTGCCGGTTAAGTTTTTGAGGGCTGATTTCTTGTCCTGTGATAAAAAGGCTTCTGTTTCGAGTGCCAAACCTTTCAGGAGAGCATTTTCAACCTTTTGGCACCATTTTGAATTGAATTGCCAAAAGTCAGATTTTTGCTGAAATTGTGACCCCGGGGTTTAGGGATTTTTTCAAAAAAATATTTTCTGCCCGTTAAGTTTTTGAGGATTGATTTCTTATCCTGTGATAAAAAGCCTTCTGTTTCGATTGCCAAACCTTTCAGGAGAGCATTTTCATGCTTCTGGCACCATTTTTGAGTGAATTTCCAAAAGTCAGATTTTTGCTGAAATTGTGACCCCGGGGCTTAGGGATTTTTTTAAAAAAAATATTTTCTGCCGGTTAAGTTTTTGAGGGCTGATTTCTTGTCCTGTGATAAAAAGCCTTCTGTTTCGAGTGCCAAACCTTTCAGGAGAGCATTTTCAAGCTTCTGGCACCATTTTTGAGTGAATTGCCAAAAGTCAGATTTTTGCTGAAATTGTGACCCCGGGGATTAGGGATTTTTTCAAAAAAATATTTTCTGCCGGTTAAGTTTTTGAGGGCTGATTTCTTGTCCTGTGATAAAAAGCCTTCTGTTTCGAGTGGCAAACCGTTCAGGAGAGCATTTTCAAGCTTTTGGCACCATTTTTGAGTGAATTGCCAAAAGTCAGATTTTTGCTGAAATTGTGACCCCGGGGCTTAGGGATTTTTTCAAAAAAATATTTTCTGCCGGTTAAGTTTTTGAGGGCTGATTTCTTGTCCTGTGATAAAAAGGCTTCTGTTTCGAGTGCCAAACCTTTCAGGAGAGCATTTTCAACCTTTTGGCACCATTTTGGAGTGAATTGCCAAAAGTCAGATTTTTGCTGAAATTGTGACCCCGGGGCTTAGGGATTTTTTCAAAAAAATATTTTCTGCCGGTTAAGTTTTTGAGGGCTGATTTCTTGTCCTGTGATAAAAAGCCTTCTGTTTCGAGTGCCAACCCGTTCAGGAGAGCATTTTCAAGCTTTTGGCACCATTTTGGAATGAATTGCCAAAAGTCAGATTTTTGCTGAAATTGTGACCCCGGGGCTTAGGGATTTTTTCAAAAAATATTTTCTTCCGGTTAAGTTTTTGAGGATTGATTTCTTGTCCTGTGATAAAAAGCCTTCTGTTTCGAGTGCCAAACCTTTCAGGAGAGCATTTTCAAGCTTCTGGCACCATTTTTGAGTGAATTGCCAAAAGTCAGATTTTTGCTGAAATTGTGACCCCGGGGATTAGGGATTTTTTCAAAAAAATATTTTCTGCCGGTTAAGTTTTTGAGGGCTGATTTCTTGTCCTGTGATAAAAAAGCTTCTGTTTCGAGTGCCAAACCTTTCAGGAGAGCATTTTCAAGCTTTTGGCACCATTTTGGAGTGAATTGCCAAAAGTCAAATTTTTGCTGAAATTGTGACCCCGGGGTTTAGGGATTTTTTCAAAAAAATATTTTCTGCCCGTTAAGTTTTTGAGGATTGATTTCTTATCCTGTGATAAAAAGCCTTCTGTTTCGATTGCCAAACCTTTCAGGAGAGCATTTTCATGCTTCTGGCACCATTTTTGAGTGAATTTCCAAAAGTCAGATTTTTGCTGAAATTGTGACCCCGGGGCTTAGGGATTTTTTTTAAAAAAATATTTTCTGCCGGTTAAGTTTTGAGGGCTGATTTCTTCCTGTGATAAAAAGCCTTCTGTTTCGAGTGCCAAACCTTTCAGGAGAGCATTTTCAAGCTTCTGGCACCATTTTTGAGTGAATTGCCAAAAGTCAGATTTTTGCTGAAATTGTGACCCCGGGGATTAGGGATTTTTTCAAAAAAATATTTTCTTCCGGTTAAGTTTTTGAGGATTGATTTCTTGTCCTGTGATAAAAAGCCTTCTGTTTCGAGTGCCAAACCTTTCAGGAGAGCATTTTCAAGCTTCTGGCACCATTTTTGAGTGAATTGCCAAAAGTCAGATTTTTGCTGAAATTGTGACCCCGGGGATTAGGGATTTTTTCAAAAAATATTTTCTGCCGGTTAAGTTTTTGAGGGCTGATTTCTTGTCCTGTGATAAAAAGCCTTCTGTTTCCATTGCTAAAGCTTTCAGGGGAGCATTTGCAACCAGTTGGCACCATTTTGGAGTGAATTGCCAAAAGTCAGATTTTTGCTGAAATTGTGACCCCGGGGCTTAGGGATTTTTTCAAAAAAATATTTTCTGCCGGTTAGGTTTTTGAGGGCTGATTTCTTGTCCTGTGATAAAAAAGCTTCTGTTTCGAGTGCCAAACCTTTCAGGAGAGCATTTTCAAGCTTTTGGCACCATTTTGGAGTGAATTGCCAAAAGTCAAATTTTTGCTGAAATTGTGACCCCGGGGTTTAGGGATTTTTTTCAAAAAAATATTTTCTGCCCGTTAAGTTTTGAGGATTGATTTCTTATCCTGTGATAAAAAGCCTTCTGTTTCGATTGCCAAACCTTTCAGGAGAGCATTTTCATGCTTCTGGCACCATTTTTGAGTGAATTTCCAAAAGTCAGATTTTTGCTGAAATTGTGACCCCGGGGGCTTAGGGATTTTTTAAAAAAAATATTTTCTGCCGGTTAAGTTTTTGAGGGCTGATTTCTTGTCCTGTGATAAAAAGCCTTCTGTTTCGAGTGCCCAAACCTTTCAGGAGAGCATTTTCAAGCTTCTGGCACCATTTTTGAGTGAATTGCCAAAAGTCAGATTTTTGCTGAAATTGTGACCCCGGGGATTAGGGATTTTTCAAAAAAATATTTTCTGCCGGTTAAGTTTTTGAGGGCTGATTTCTTGTCCTGTGATAAAAAGCCTTCTGTTTTCGAGTGGCAAACCGTTCAGGAGAGCATATTCAAGCTTTTGGCACCATTTTTGAGTGAATTGCCAAAAGTCAGATTTTTGCTGAAATTGTGACCCCGGGGCTTAGGGATTTTTTTCAAAAAAAATATTTTCTGCCGGTTAAGTTTTTGAGGGCTGATTTCTTGTCCTGTGATAAAAAGCCTTCTGTTTCGAGTGGCAAACCGTTCAGGAGAGCATTTTCAAGCTTTTGGCACCATTTTGGAGTGAATTGCCAAAAGTCAGATTATTGCTGAAATTGTGACCCCGGGGCTTAGGGATTTTTTCAAAAAAAATATTTTCTGCCGGTTAGGTTTTTGAGGGCTGATTTCTTGTCCTGTGATAAAAAGCCTTCTGTTTCCATTGCTAAAGCTTTCAGGGGAGCATTTGCAACCAGTTGGCACCATTTTGGAGTGAATTGCCAAAAGTCAGATTTTTGCTGAAATTGTGACCCCGGGGCTTAGGGATTTTTTCAAAAAATATTTTCTGCCGGTTAAGTTTTTGAGGGCTGATTTCTTGTCCTGTGATAAAAAGCCTTCTGTTTCCATTGCTAAAGCTTTCAGGGGAGCATTTGCAACCAGTTGGCACCATTTTGGAGTGAATTGCCAAAAGTCAGATTTTTGCTGAAATTGTGACCCCGGGGTTTAGGGATTTTTTCAAAAAAATATTTTCTGCCGGTTAAGTTTTTGAGGGCTGATTTCTTGTCCTGTGATAAAAAGGCTTCTGTTTCGATTGCCCAAACCTTTCAGGAGAGCATTTTCATGCTTTTGGCACCATTTTTGAGTGAATTTCCAAAAGTCAGATTTTTGCTGAAATTGTGACCCCGGGGCTTAGGGATTTTTTTAAAAAAAATATTTTCTGCCGGTTAAGTTTTTGAGGGCTGATTTCTTGTCCTGTGATAAAAAGCCTTCTGTTTCGAGTGCCAAACCTTTCAGGAGAGCATTTCAAGCTTCTGGCACCATTTTGAGTGAATTGCCAAAAGTCAGATTTTTGCTGAAATTGTGACCCCGGGGATTAGGGATTTTTTCAAAAAAATATTTTCTGCCGGTTAAGTTTTTGAGGGCTGATTTCTTGTCCTGTGATAAAAAGCCTTCTGTTTCGAGTGGCAAACCGTTCAGGAGAGCATTTTCAAGCTTTTGGCACCATTTTGGAGTGAATTGCCAAAAGTCAGATTTTTGCTGAAATTGTGACCCCGGGGGCTTAGGGATTTTTTCAAAAAAATATTTTCTGCCGGTTAAGTTTTTGAGGGCTGATTTCTTGTCCTGTGATAAAAAGGCTTCTGTTTCCATCGCCAAAGCTTTCAGGAGAGCATTTTCAAGCTTTTGGCACCATTTTGGAATGAATTGCCAAAAGTCAGATTTTTGCTGAAATTGTGACCCCGGGGCTTAGGGATTTTTTCAAAAAAATATTTTCTGCCGGTTAAGTTTTTGAGGATTGATTTCTTGTCCTGTGATAAAAAGCCTTCTGTTTCGAGTGCCAAACCTTTCAGGAGAGCATTTTCAAGCTTCTGGCACCATTTTTGAGTGAATTGCCAAAAGTCAGATTTTTGCTGAAATTGTGACCCGCGGGGATTAGGGATTTTTTCAAAAAATATTTTCTGCCGGTTAAGTTTTTGAGGGCTGATTTCTCGTCCTGTGATAAAAAGCCTTCTGTTTCCATTGCTAAAGCTTTCAGGGGAGCATTTGCAACCAGTCGGCACCATTTTGGAGTGAATTGCCAAAAGTCAGATTTTTTGCTGAAATTGTGACCCCGGGGCTTAGGGTTTTTTTTCAAAAAAATATTTTTCTGCCGGTTAAGTTTTTGAGGGCTGATTTCTTGTCCTGTGATAAAAAGGCTTCTGTTTTGAGTGCCAAACCTTTCAGGAGAGCATTTTCAAGCTTTTGGCACCATTTTGGAGTGAATTGCCAAAGTCAGATTTTTGCTGAAATTGTGACCCCGGGGTTTAGGGATTTTTTCAAAAAAATATTTTCTGCCCGTTAAGTTTTTGAGGATTGATTTCTTATCCTGTGATAAAAAGCCTTCTGTTTCGATTGCCAAACCTTTCAGGAGAGCATTTTCATGCTTCTGGCACCATTTTTGAGTGAATTTCCAAAAGTCAGATTTTTGCTGAAATTGTGACCCCGGGGCTTAGGGATTTTTTTTAAAAAAATATTTTCTGCCGGTTAAGTTTTTGAGGGCTGATTTCTTGTCCTGTGATAAAAAGCCTTCTGTTTCGAGTGCCAAACCTTTCAGGAGAGCATTTTCAAGCTTCTGGCACCATTTTTGAGTGAATTGCCAAAAGTCAGATTTTTGCTGAAATTGTGACCCCGGGGATTAGGGATTTTTTCAAAAAAATATTTTCTGCCGGTTAAGTTTTTGAGGGCTGATTTCTTGTCCTGTGATAAAAAGCCTTCTGTTTCGAGTGGCAAACCGTTCAGGAGAGCATTTTCAACCTTTTGGCACCATTTTTGAGTGAATTGCCAAAAGTCAGATTTTTGCTGAAATTGTGACCCCGGGGCTTAGGGATTTTTTCAAAAAAATATTTTCTGCCGGTTAAGTTTTTGAGGGCTGATTTCTTGTCCTGTGATAAAAAGGCTTCTGTTTCGAGTGCCAAACCTTTCAGGAGAGCATTTTCAACCTTTTGGCACCATTTTGGAGTGAATTGCCAAAAGTCAGATTTTTGCTGAAATTGTGACCCCGGGGCTTAGGGATTTTTTCAAAAAAATATTTTCTGCCGGTTAAGTTTTTGAGGGCTGATTTCTTGTCCTGTGATAAAAAGCCTTCTGTTTTGAGTGCCAACCCGTTCAGGAGAGCATTTTCAAGCTTTTGGCACCATTTTGGAGTGAATTGCCAAAAGTCAGATTTTTGCTGAAATTGTGACCCCGGGGCTTAGGGATTTTTTCAAAAAAATATTTTCTGCCGGTTAAGTTTTTGAGGATTGATTTCTTGTCCTGTGATAAAAAGCCTTCTGTTTCGAGTGCCAAACCTTTCAGGAGAGCATTTTCAAGCTTCTGGCACCATTTTTGAGTGAATTGCCAAAAGTCAGATTTTTGCTGAAATTGTGACCCCGGGGATTAGGGATTTTTTCAAAAAAATATTTTCTGCCGGTTAAGTTTTTGAGGGCTGATTTCTTGTCCTGTGATCAAAAAGGGTTCTGTTTTGAGTGCCAAACCTTTCAGGAGAGCATTTTCAACCTTTTGGCACCATTTTTGAGTGAATTGCCAAAAGTCAGATTTTTGCTGAAATTGTGACCCCGGGGCTTAGGGATTTTTGCTAAAAAATATTTTCTGCTGGTTAAGTTTTTGAGGGCTGATTTCTTGTCCTGTGATAAAAAGCCTTCTATTTCGATTGCCAAACCTTTCAGGAGAGCATTTTCAAGCTTTTGGCACCATTTTGGAGTGAATTGCCAAATGTCAGATTTTTGCTGAAATTGTGACCCCGGGGCTTAGGGATTTTTTCAAAAAAATATTTTCTGCCGGTTAAGTTTTTGAGGGCTGATTTCTTGTCCTGTGATAAAAAGCCTTCTGTTTCGAGTGCCAAAACTTTCAGGGGAGCATTTGCAACCAGCTGGCACCATTTTTGAGTGAATTGCCAGAAGTCAGATTTTTGCTAAAAAATATTTTCTGCTGGTTAAGTTTTTGAGGGCTGATTTCTTGTCCTATCATAAAAAGCCTCCTGTTTTGAGTGCCAAACCTTTCAGGAGAGCATTTTCAAGCTTCTGGCACCATTTTGGAGTGAATTGCCAAAAGTCAGATTTTTGCTGAAATTGTGACTCCGGGGCTTAGGGATTTTTTCAAAAAAATATTTTCTGCCGGTTAAGTTTTTGAGGGCTGATTTCTTGTCCTGTGATAAAAAGCCTTCTGTTTCGAGTGCCAAACCTTTCAGGAGAGCATTTTCAAGCTTCTGGCACCATTTTTGAGTGAATTGCCAAAAGTCAGATTTTTGCTGAAATTGTGACCCCGGGACTTAGGGATTTTTTCAAAAAAAATATTTTCTGCCGGTTAAGTTTTTGAGGGCTGATTTCTTGTCTTGTGATAAAAAGCCTTCTGTTTCGAGTGCCAAAACTTTCAGGGGAGCATTTGCAACCAGCTGGCACCATTTTTGAGTGAATTGCCAGAAGTCAGATTTTTGCTAAAAAATATTTTCTGCTGGTTAGGTTTTTGAGGGCTGATTTCTTGTCCTATCATAAAAAGCCTCCTGTTTTGAGTGCCAAACCTTTCAGGAGAGCATTTTCAAGCTTCTGGCACCATTTTGGAGTGAATTGCCAAAAGTTAGATTTTTGCTGAAATTGTGACTCCGGGGCTTAGGGATTTTTTCAAAAAAATATTTTCTGCCGGTTAAGTTTTTGAGGGCTGATTTCTTGTCCTGTGATAAAAAGCCTTCTGTTTCGAGTGCCAAACCTTTCAGGAGAGCATTTTCAAGCTTCTGGCACCATTTTGGAGTGAATTGCCAAAAGTCAGATTTTTGCTGAAATTGTGACCCCGGGGCTTAGGGATTTTTGCAAAAAAATATTTTCCACCGGTTAAGTTTTTGAGGGCTGATTTCTTGTCCTGTGATAAAAAGCCTCCTGTTTTGAGTGCCAAACCTTTTAGGAGAGCATTTTCAAGCTTTTGGCACCATTTTGGAGTGAATTGCCAAAATCAGATTTTTGCTGAAATTGTGACCCTTAGGGATTTTTTCAAAAAAATATTTTCTGCCGGTTATGTTTTTGAGGGCTGATTTCTCGTCCTGTGATAAAAATCCTTCTGTTTTGAGTGCCAAACCTTTCAGGAGAGCATTTGCAACCTGTTGGCACCATTTTTGATTGAACTGCCAAAAGTCAGATTTTTGCTGAAATTGTGACCCCGGGGCTTAGGGATTTTTTCAAAAAAATATTTTCTGCCGGTTAAGTTTTTGAGGGCTGATTTCTTGTCCTGTGATAAAAAGCCTTCTGTTTCGAGTGCCAAAACTTTCAGGGGAGCATTTGCAACCAGTTGGCACCATTTTTCAGTGAATTGCCAAAAGTCAGATTTTTGCTAAAAAATATTTTCTGCTGGTTAAGTTTTTGAGGGCTGATTTCTTGTCCTGTGATAAAAAGGCTTCTGTTTCGAGTGCCAAACCTTTCAGGAGAGCATTTTCAACCTTTGGCACCATTTTTGAGTGAATTGCCAAAATCAGATTTTTGCTGAAATTGTGACCCCGGGGCTTAGGGATTTTTTCAAAAAAATATTTTCTGCCGGTTATGTTTTTGAGGGCTGATTTCTCGTCCTGTGATAAAAAGCCTTCTGTTTCCATCGCCAAACCTTTCAGGAGGGCATTTGCAACAGGTTGGCACCATTTTTGAGTGAATTGCCAAAAGTCAGATTGTTGCTGAAATTGTGACCCCGGGGCTTAGGGATTTTATCAAAAAAATATTTTCTGCCGGTTAAGTTTTTGAGGGCTGATTTCTTGTCCTGTAATAAAAAGCCTTCTGTTTCGAGTGCCAAACCTTTCAGGAGAGCATTTTCAACCTTTGGCACCATTTTTGAGTGAATTGCCAAAATCAGATTTTTGCTGAAATTGTGACCCCGGGGCTTAGGGATTTTTTCAAAAAAATATTTTCTGCCGGTTAAGTTTTTGAGGGCTGATTTCTTGTCCTGTGATAAAAAGCCTTCTGTTTCGAGTGGCAAACCTTTCAGGAGAGCATTTTCAAGCTTTTGGCAGCATTTTTGAGTGAATTTCCAAAAGTCAGATTTTTGCTGAAATTGTGACCCCGGGGCTTTGGGATTTTTTCAAAAAAATATTTTCTGCCGGTTACGTTTTTGAGGGCTGATTTCTTGTCGTGTGATAAAAAGCCTTCTGTTTCCATCGCCAAACCTTTCAGGGGAGCATTTTCAAGCTTTTGGCACCATTTTGGAGTGAATTGCCAAAAGTCAGATTTTTGCTGAAATTGTGACCCCGGGGCTTAGGGATTTTTGCAAAAAAATATTTTCCGCCAGTTAAGTTTTTGAGGGCTGATTTCTTGTCCTGTGATAAAAAGGCTTCTGTTTCGAGTGCCAAACCTTTCAGGAGAGCATTTTCAACCTTTGGCACCATTTTGGAGTGAATTGCCAAAATCAGATTTTTGCTGAAATTGTGACCCCGGGGCTTAGGGATTTTTTCAAAAAAATATTTTCTGCCGGTTATGTTTTTGAGGGCTGATTTCTCGTCCTGTGATAAAAATCCTTCTGTTTCCATCGCCAAACCTTTCAGGAGGGCATTTGCAACAGGTTGGCACCATTTTTGAGTGAATTGCCAAAAGTCAGATTGTTGCTGAAATTGTGACCCCGGGGCTTAGGGATTTTATCAAAAAAATATTTTCTGCCGGTTAAGTTTTTGAGGGCTGATTTCTTGTCCTGTGATAAAAAGGCTTCTGTTTCGAGTGCCAAACCTTTCAGGAGAGCATTTTCAACCTTTTGGCACCATTTTGAATTGCCAAAAGTCAGATTTTTGCTGAAATTGTGACCCCGGGGATTAGGGATTTTTTCAAAAAAATATTTTCTGCCGGTTAAGTTTTTGAGGGCTGATTTCTTGTCCTGTGATAAAAAGCCTTCTGTTTCCATTGCTAAAGCTTTCAGGGGAGCATTTGCAACCAGTTGGCACCATTTTGGAGTGAATTGCCAAAAGTCAGATTTTTGCTGAAATTGTGACCCCGGGGCTTAGGGATTTTTTCAAAAAAATATTTTCTGCCAGTTAAGTTTTTGAGGGCTGATTTCTTGTCCTGTGATAAAAAGGCTTCTGTTTTGAGTGCCAAACCTTTCAGGAGAGCATTTTCAAGCTTTTGGCACCATTTTGAAGTGAATTGCCAAAAGTCAGATTTTTGCTTAAATTGTGACCCCGGGGTTTAGGGATTTTTTCAAAAAAATATTTTCTGCCCGTTAAGTTTTTGAGGATTGATTTCTTATCCTGTGATAAAAAGCCTTCTGTTTCGATTGCCAAACCTTTCAGGAGAGCATTTTCATGCTTCTGGCACCATTTTTGAGTGAATTTCCAAAAGTCAGATTTTTGCTGAAATTGTGACCCCGGGGCTTAGGGATTTTTTTTAAAAAAATATTTTCTGCCGGTTAAGTTTTTGAGGGCTGATTTCTTGTCCTGTGATAAAAAGCCTTCTGTTTCGAGTGCCAAACCTTTCAGGAGAGCATTTTCAAGCTTCTGGCACCATTTTTGAGTGAATTGCCAAAAGTCAGATTTTTGCTGAAATTGTGACCCCGGGGATTAGGGATTTTTTCAAAAAAATATTTTCTGCCGGTTAAGTTTTTGAGGGCTGATTTCTTGTCCTGTGATAAAAAGCCTTCTGTTTCGAGTGGCAAACCGTTCAGGAGAGCATTTTCAAGCTTTTGGCACCATTTTTGAGTGAATTGCCAAAAGTCAGATTTTTGCTGAAATTGTGACCCCGGGGCTTAGGGATTTTTTCAAAAAAATATTTTCTGCCGGTTAAGTTTTTGAGGGCTGATTTCTTGTCCTGTGATAAAAAGGCTTCTGTTTCGAGTGCCAAACCTTTCAGGAGAGCATTTTCAACCTTTTGGCACCATTTTGGAGTGAATTGCCAAAAGTCAGATTTTTGCTGAAATTGTGACCCCGGGGCTTAGGGATTTTTTCAAAAAAATATTTTCTGCCGGTTAAGTTTTTGAGGGCTGATTTCTTGTCCTGTGATAAAAAGCCTTCTGTTTTGAGTGCCAACCCGTTCAGGAGAGCATTTTCAAGCTTTTGGCACCATTTTGGAGTGAATTGCCAAAAGTCAGATTTTTGCTGAAATTGTGACCCCGGGGCTTAGGGATTTTTTCAAAAAAATATTTTCTGCCGGTTAAGTTTTTGAGGATTGATTTCTTGTCCTGTGATAAAAAGCCTTCTGTTTCGAGTGCCAAACCTTTCAGGAGAGCATTTTCAAGCTTCTGGCACCATTTTTGAGTGAATTGCCAAAAGTCAGATTTTTGCTGAAATTGTGACCCCGGGGCTTAGGGATTTTTGCTAAAAAATATTTTCTGCTGGTTAAGTTTTTGAGGGCTGATTTCTTGTCCTGTGATAAAAAGCCTTCTATTTCGATTGCAAAACCTTTCAGGAGAGCATTTTCAAGCTTTTGGCACCATTTTGGAGTGAATTGCCAAATGTCAGATTTTTGCTGAAATTGTGACCCCGGGGCTTAGGGATTTTTTCAAAAAAATATTTTCTGCCGGTTAAGTTTTTGAGGGCTGATTTCTTGTCCTGTGATAAAAAGCCTTCTGTTTCGAGTGCCAAAACTTTCAGGGGAGCATTTGCAACCAGCTGGCACCATTTTTGAGTGAATTGCCAGAAGTCAGATTTTTGCTAAAAAATATTTTCTGCTGGTTAGGTTTTTGAGGGCTGATTTCTTGTCCTATCATAAAAAGCCTCCTGTTTTGAGTGCCAAACCTTTCAGGAGAGCATTTTCAAGCTTCTGGCACCATTTTGGAGTGAATTGCCAAAAGTCAGATTTTTGCTGAAATTGTGACTCCGGGGCTTAGGGATTTTTTCAAAAAAATATTTTCTGCCGGTTAAGTTTTTGAGGGCTGATTTCTTGTCCTGTGATAAAAAGCCTTCTGTTTCGAGTGCCAAACCTTTCAGGAGAGCATTTTCAAGCTTCTGGCACCATTTTTGAGTGAATTGCCAAAAGTCAGATTTTTGCTGAAATTGTGACCCCGGGACTTAGGGATTTTTTCAAAAAAAATATTTTCTGCCGGTTAAGTTTTTGAGGGCTGATTTCTTGTCTTGTGATAAAAAGCCTTCTGTTTCGAGTGCCAAAACTTTCAGGGGAGCATTTGCAACCAGCTGGCACCATTTTTGAGTGAATTGCCAGAAGTCAGATTTTTGCTAAAAAATATTTTCTGCTGGTTAGGTTTTTGAGGGCTGATTTCTTGTCCTATCATAAAAAGCCTCCTGTTTTGAGTGCCAAACCTTTCAGGAGAGCATTTTCAAGCTTCTGGCACCATTTTGGAGTGAATTGCCAAAAGTCAGATTTTTGCTGAAATTGTGACTCCGGGGCTTAGGGATTTTTTCAAAAAAATATTTTCTGCCGGTTAAGTTTTTGAGGGCTGATTTCTTGTCCTGTGATAAAAAGCCTTCTGTTTCGAGTGCCAAACCTTTCAGGAGAGCATTTTCAAGCTTCTGGCACCATTTTGGAGTGAATTGCCAAAAGTCAGTTTTTTGCTGAAATTGTGACCCCGGGGCTTAGGGATTTTTGCAAAAAAATATTTTCCGCCGGTTAAGTTTTTGAGGGCTGATTTCTTGTCCTGTGATAAAAAGCCTCCTGTTTTGAGTGCCAAACCTTTTAGGAGAGCATTTTCAAGCTTTTGGCACCATTTTGGAGTGAATTGCCAAAATCAGATTTTTGCTGAAATTGTGACCCTTAGGGATTTTTTCAAAAAAATATTTTCTGCCGGTTATGTTTTTGAGGGCTGATTTCTCGTCCTGTGATAAAAATCCTTCTGTTTTGAGTGCCAAACCTTTCAGGAGAGCATTTGCAACCGGTTGGCACCATTTTTGATTGAACTGCCAAAAGTCAGATTTTTGCTGAAATTGTGACCCCGGGGCTTAGGGATTTTTTCAAAAAAATATTTTCTGCCGGTTAAGTTTTTGAGGGCTGATTTCTTGTCCTGTGATAAAAAGCCTTCTGTTTCGAGTGCCAAACCTTTCAGGGGAGCATTTGCAACCAGTTGGCACCATTTTTCAGTGAATTGCCAAAAGTCAGATTTTTGCTAAAAAATATTTTCTGCTGGTTAAGTTTTTGAGGGCTGATTTCTTGTCCTGTGATAAAAAGGCTTCTGTTTCGAGTGCCAAACCTTTCAGGAGAGCATTTTCAACCTTTGGCACCATTTTTGAGTGAATTGCCAAAATCAGATTTTTGCTGAAATTGTGACCCCGGGGCTTAGGGATTTTTTCAAAAAAATATTTTCTGCCGGTTAAGTTTTTGAGGGCTGATTTCTTGTCCTGTGATAAAAAGCCATCTGTTTCGAGTGGCAAACCTTTCAGGAGAGCATTTTCAAGCTTTTGGCAGCATTTTTGAGTGAATTTCCAAAAGTCAGATTTTTGCTGAAATTGTGACCCCGGGGCTTTGGGATTTTTTCAAAAAAATATTTTCTGCCGGTTACGTTTTTGAGGGCTGATTTCTTGTCGTGTGATAAAAAGCCTTCTGTTTCCATCGCCAAACCTTTCAGGGGAGCATTTTCAAGCTTTTGGCACCATTTTGGAGTGAATTGCCAAAAGTCAGATTTTTGCTGAAATTGTGACCCCGGGGCTTAGGGATTTTTGCAAAAAAATATTTTCCGCCAGTTAAGTTTTTGAGGGCTGATTTCTTGTCCTGTGATAAAAAGGCTTCTGTTTCGAGTGCCAAACCTTTCAGGAGAGCATTTTCAACCTTTGGCACCATTTTGGAGTGAATTGCCAAAATCAGATTTTTGCTGAAATTGTGACCCCGGGGCTTAGGGATTTTTTCAAAAAAATATTTTCTGCCGGTTATGTTTTTGAGGGCTGATTTCTCGTCCTGTGATAAAAATCCTTCTGTTTCCATCGCCAAACCTTTCAGGAGGGCATTTGCAACAGGTTGGCACCATTTTTGAGTGAATTGCCAAAAGTCAGATTGTTGCTGAAATTGTGACCCCGGGGCTTAGGGATTTTATCAAAAAAATATTTTCTGCCGGTTAAGTTTTTGAGGGCTGATTTCTTGTCCTGTGATAAAAAGCCTTCTGTTTCGAGTGCCAAACCTTTCAGGAGAGCATTTTCAACCTTTGGCACCATTTTTGAGTGAATTGCCAAAATCAGATTTTTGCTGAAATTGTGACCCCGGGGCTTAGGGATTTTATCAAAAAAATATTTTCTGCCGGTTAAGTTTTTGAGGGCTGATTTCTCGTCCTGTGATAAAAAGGCTTCTGTTTCGAGTGCCAAACCTTTCAGGAGAGCATTTGCAACCGGTTGGCACCATTTTTGATTGAACTGCCAAAAGTCAGATTTTTGCTGAAATTGTGACCCCGGGGCTTAGGGATTTTTTCAAAAAAATATTTTCTGCCGGTTAAGTTTTTGAGGGCTGATTTCTTGTCCTGTGATAAAAAGCCTTCTGTTTCGAGTGCCAAACCTTTCAGGGGAGCATTTGCAACCAGTTGGCACCATTTTGGAGTGAATTGCTAAAAGTCAGATTTTTGCTGAAATTGTGACCCCGGGGCTTAGGGATTTTTTCAAAAAAATATTTTCTGCCGGTTAAGTTTTTGAGGGCTGATTTCTTGTCCTGTGATAAAAAGCCTTCTGTTTCGAGTGCCAAACCTTTCAGGAGAGCATTTTCAAGCTTCTGGCACCATTTTTGAGTGAATTGCCAAAAGTCAGATTTTTGCTGAAATTGTGACCCCGGGACTTAGGGATTTTTTCAAAAAAAAAATTGTTCTGCCGGTTAAGTTTTTGAGGGCTGATTTCTTGTCCTGTGATAAAAAGGCTTCTGTTTCGAGTGCCAAACCTTTCAGGAGAGCATTTTCAAGCTTTTGGCACCATTTTGGAGTGAATTGCCGAAAGTCAGATTTTTGCTGAAATTGTGACCCCGGGGCTTAGGGATTTTTTCAAAAAAATATTTTCTGCCGGTTAAGTTTTTGAGGGCTGATTTCTTGTCCTGTGATAAAAAGCCTTCTGTTTCGAGTGCCAAACCTTTCAGGGGAGCATTTTCAAGCTTTTGGCACCATTTTTGAGTGAATTGCCAAAAGTCAGATTTTTGCTAAAAAATATTTTCTGCTGGTTAAGTTTTTGAGGGCTGATTTCTTGTCCTGTGATAAAAAGCCTCCTGTTTTGAGTGCCAAACACTTCAGGAGAGCATTTTCAAGCTTCTGGCACCATTTTGGAGTGAATTGCCAAAAGTCAGATTTTTGCTGAAATTGTGACCCCGGGGCTTAGGGATTTTTTCAAAAAAATATTTTCTGCCGGTTAAGTTTTTGAGGGCTGATTTCTTGTCCTGTGATAAAAAGCCTTCTATTTCGATTGCCAAACCTTTCAGGAGAGCATTTTCAAGCTTTTGGCACCATTTTGGAGTGAATTGCCAAATGTCAGATTTTTGCTGAAATTATGACCCCGGGGCTTAGGGATTTTTTCAAAAAAATATTTTCTGCCGGTTATGTTTTTGAGGGCTGATTTCTTGTCCTGTGATAAAAAGCCTTCTGTTTTGAGTGCCAAAGCTTTCAGGAGAGCATTTGCAACCGGTTGGCACCATTTTTGATTGAACTGCCAAAAGTCAGATTTTTGCTGAAATTGTGACCCCAGGGCTTAGGGATTTTTTCAAAAAAATATTTTCTGCCGGTTAAGTTTTTGAGGGCTGATTTCTTGTCCTGTGATAAAAAGCCTTCTGTTTCGAGTGGGAAACCGTTCAGGAGAGCATTTTCAAGCCTTTGGCACCATTTTGGAGTGAATTGCCAAAAGTCAAATTTTTGCTGAAATTGTGACCCCGGGGCTTAGGCATTTCTTCAAAAAAATATTTTCTGCCGGTTAAGTTTTTGAGGGCTGATTTCTCGTCCTGTGATAAAAAGGCTTCTGTTTCGAGTGCCAAACCTTTCAGGAGAGCATTTGCAACCGGTTGGCACCATTTTTGATTGAACTGCCAAAAGTCAGATTTTTGCTGAAATTGTGACCCCGGGGCTTAGGGATTTTTTCAAAAAAATATTTTCTGCCGGTTAAGTTTTTGAGGGCTGATTTCTTGTCCTGTGATAAAAAGCCTTCTGTTTCGAGTGCCAAACCTTTCAGGGGAGCATTTGCAACCAGTTGGCACCATTTTGGAGTGAATTGCTAAAAGTCAGATTTTTGCTGAAATTGTGACCCCGGGGCTTAGGGATTTTTTCAAAAAAATATTTTCTGCCGGTTAAGTTTTTGAGGGCTGATTTCTTGTCCTGTGATAAAAAGCCTTCTGTTTCGAGTGCCAAACCTTTCAGGAGAGCATTTTCAAGCTTCTGGCACCATTTTTGAGTGAATTGCCAAAAGTCAGATTTTTGCTGAAATTGTGACCCCGGGACTTAGGGATTTTTTCAAAAAAAAAATTGTTCTGCCGGTTAAGTTTTTGAGGGCTGATTTCTTGTCCTGTGATAAAAAGGCTTCTGTTTCGAGTGCCAAACCTTTCAGGAGAGCATTTTCAAGCTTTTGGCACCATTTTGGAGTGAATTGCCGAAAGTCAGATTTTTGCTGAAATTGTGACCCCGGGGCTTAGGGATTTTTTCAAAAAAATATTTTCTGCCGGTTAAGTTTTTGAGGGCTGATTTCTTGTCCTGTGATAAAAAGCCTTCTGTTTCGAGTGCCAAACCTTTCAGGGGAGCATTTTCAAGCTTTTGGCACCATTTTTGAGTGAATTGCCAAAAGTCAGATTTTTGCTAAAAAATATTTTCTGCTGGTTAAGTTTTTGAGGGCTGATTTCTTGTCCTGTGATAAAAAGCCTCCTGTTTTGAGTGCCAAACACTTCAGGAGAGCATTTTCAAGCTTCTGGCACCATTTTGGAGTGAATTGCCAAAAGTCAGATTTTTGCTGAAATTGTGACCCCGGGGCTTAGGGATTTTTTCAAAAAAATATTTTCTGCCGGTTAAGTTTTTGAGGGCTGATTTCTTGTCCTGTGATAAAAAGCCTTCTATTTCGATTGCCAAACCTTTCAGGAGAGCATTTTCAAGCTTTTGGCACCATTTTGGAGTGAATTGCCAAATGTCAGATTTTTGCTGAAATTATGACCCCGGGGCTTAGGGATTTTTTCAAAAAAATATTTTCTGCCGGTTAAGTTTTTGAGGGCTGATTTCTTGTCCTGTGATAAAAAGCCTTCTTTTTCCATCGCCAAAGCTTTCAGGAGAGCATTTTCAACCTTTTGGCACCATTTTTGAGCGAATTGCCAAAATCAGATTTTTGCTGAAATTGTGATCCCGGGGCTTAGGGATTTTTTCAAAAAAATATTTTCTGCCGGTTATGTTTTTGAGGGCTGATTTCTCGTCCTGTGATAAAAAGCCTTCTGTTTTGAGTGCCAAAGCTTTCAGGAGAGCATTTGCAACCGGTTGGCACCATTTTTGATTGAACTGCCAAAAGTCAGATTTTTGCTGAAATTGTGACCCCAGGGCTTAGGGATTTTTTCAAAAAAATATTTTCTGCCGGTTAAGTTTTTGAGGGCTGATTTCTTGTCCTGTGATAAAAAGCCTTCTGTTTCGAGTGGGAAACCGTTCAGGAGAGCATTTTCAAGCCTTTGGCACCATTTTGGAGTGAATTGCCAAAAGTCAAATTTTTGCTGAAATTGTGACCCCGGGGCTTAGGCATTTCTTCAAAAAAATATTTTCTGCCGGTTAAGTTTTTGAGGGCTGATTTCTTGTCCTGTGATAAAAAGCCTTCTGTTTCGAGTGCCAAACCTTTCAGGAGAGCATTTTCAAGCTTTTGGCACCATTTTTGAGTGAATTGCCAAAAGTCAGATTTTTGCTGAAATTGTGACCCCGGGGCTTAGGGATTTTTTCAAAAAAAATATTTTCTGCCGGTTAGGTTTTTGAGGGCTGATTTCTTGTCCTGTGATAAAAAGGCTTCTGTTTCGAGTGCCAAACCTTTCAGGAGAGCATTTTCAAGCTTTTGGCACCATTTTGGAATGAATTGCCAAAAGTCGGATTTTTGCTGAAATTGTGACCCCAGGGCTTAGGGATTTTTTCAAAAAAATATTTTCTGCCGGTTAAGTTGTTGAGGGCTGATTTCTTGTCCTGTGATAAAAAGCCTTCTGTTTCGAGTGCCAAAACTTTCAGGGGAGCATTTGCAACCAGTTGGCAACATTTTTGAGTGAATCGCCAGAAGTCAGATTTTTGCTAAAAAATATTTTCTGCCGGTTAAGTTTTTGAGGGCTGATTTCTTGGCCTGTGATAAAAAGCCTCCTGTTTTGAGTGACAAACCTTTCAGGAGAGCATTTTCAAGCTTTTGGCACCATTTTGGAGTGAATTGCCAAAAGTCAGATTTTTGCTGAAATTGTGACCCCGGGGCTTAGGGATTTTTTCAAAAAAATATTTTCTGCCGGTTAAGTTTTTGAGGGCTGATTTCTTGTCCTGTGATAAAAAGACTTCTGTTTCGAGTGCCAAACCTTTCAGGAGAGCATTTTCAAGCTTCTGGCATCATTTTTGAGTGAATTGCCAAAAGTCAGATTTTTGCTGAAATTGTGACCCCGGGGCTTAGGTATTTTTTCAAAAAAGTATTTTCTGCCCGTTAAGTTTTGGAGGATTGATTTCTTATCCTGTGATAAAAAGCCTTCTGTTTCGATTGCCAAACCTTTCAGGAGAGCATTTTCAAGCTTCTGGAACCATTTTTGAGTGAATTGCCAAAAGTCAGATTTTTGCTGAAATTGTGACCCCGGGGCTTAGGGATTTTTTCAAAAAAATATTTTCTGCCGGTTAAGGTTTTGAGGGCTGATTTCTTGTCCTGTGATAAAAAGCCTTCTGTTTCGAGTGCCAAACCTTTCAGGAGAGCATTTTCAAGCTTTTGGCACCATTTTTGAGTGAATTGCCAAAAGTCAGATTTTTGCTGAAATTGTGACCCCGGGGTTTAGGGATTTTTTCAAAAAAATATTTTCTGCCGGTTAAGTTTTTGAGGGTTGATTTCTTGTCCTGTGATAAAAAGCCTTCTGTTTCCATCGCCAAAGCTTTCAGGAGAGCATTTTCAAGCTTTTGGCACCATTTTGAAGTGAATTGCCAAAAGTCAGATTTTTGCTGAAATTGTGACCCCGGAGCTTAGGGATTTTTTCAAAAAAATATTTTCTGCTGGTTAAGTTTTTGAGGGCTGATTTCTTGTCCTGTGATAAAAAGCCTTCTGTTTCCATCGCCAAAGCTTTCAGGAGAGCATTTTCAAGCTTTTGGCACCATTTTGAAGTGAATTGCCAAAAGTCAGATTTTTGCTGAAATTGTGACCCCGGGGCTTAGGGATTTTTTCAAAAAAGTATTTTCTGCCGGTTAGCTTTTTGAGGGCTGATTTCTTGTCCTGTGATAAAAAGCCTTCTGTTTCGAGTGCCAAACCTTTCAGGAGAGCATTTTCATGCTTTTGGCACCATTTTTGAGTGAATTGCCAAAAGTCAGATTTTTGCTGAAATTGTGACCCCGGGGCTTAGGGATTTTTTCAAAAAAATATTTTCTGCCGGTTAAGTTTTTGAGGGCTGATTTCTTGTCCTGTGATAAAAAGCCTTCTGTTTTGAGTGCCAAACCTTTCAGGAGAGCATTTTCAAGCTTCTGGCATCATTTTTGAGTGAATTGCCAAAAGTCAGATTTTTGCTGAAATTGTGACCCCGGGGCTTAGGGATTTTCTCAAAAAAATATTTTCTGCCGGTTAGGTTTTTGAGGGCTGATTTCTTGTCCTGTGATAAAAAGCCTTCTGTTTCGAGTGCCAAACCTTTCAGGAGAGCATTTTCAAACTTTTGGCACCATTTTTGAGTGAATTGCCAAAAGTCAGATTATTGCTGAAATTGTGACCCCGGGGCTTAGGGATTTTTTCAAAAAAATATTTTCTGCCGGTTAGGTTTTTGAGGGCTGATTTCTTGTCCTGTGATAAAAAGGCTTCTGTTTCGAGTGCCAAACCTTTCAGGAGAGCATTTTCAACCTTTTGGCACCATTTTGGAGTGAATTGCCAAAAAACAGATTTTTGCTGAAATTGTGACCCCGGGGCTTAGGGATTTTTTCAAAAAAATATTTTCTGCCGGTTAAGTTTTTGAGGGCTGATTTCTTGTCCTGTGATAAAAAGCCTTCTGTTTCCATTGCTAAAGCTTTCAGGGGAGCATCTGCAACCAGTTGGCACCATTTTGAAGTGAATTGCCAAAAGTCAGATTTTTGCTGAAATTGTGACCCCGGGGCTTAGGGATTTTTTCAAAAAAGTATTTTCTGCCGGTTAAGGTTTTGAGGGCTGATTTCTTGTCCTGTGATAAAAAGCCTTCTGTTTCGAGTGCCAAACCTTTCAGGAGAGCATTTTCAAGTTTTGGCACCATTTTTGAGTGAATTGCCAAAAGTCAGATTTTTGCTGAAATTGTGACCCCGGGGTTTAGGGATTTTTTCAAAAAAATATTTTCTGCCGGTTAAGTTTTTGAGGGTTGATTTCTTGTCCTGTGATAAAAAGCCTTCTGTTTCCATCGCCAAAGCTTTCAGGAGAGCATTTTCAAGCTTTTGGCACCATTTTGAAGTGAATTGCCAAAAGTCAGATTTTTGCTGAAATTGTGACCCCGGAGCTTAGGGATTTTTTCAAAAAAATATTTTCTGCTGGTTAAGTTTTTGAGGGATGATTTCTTGTCCTGTGATAAAAAGCCTTCTGTTTCCATCGCCAAAGCTTTCAGGGGAGCATTTTCAAGCTTCCTGCACCATTTTGAAGTGAATTGCCAAAAGTCAGATTTTTGCTGAAATTGTGACCCCGGGGCTTAGGGATTTTTTCAAAAAAGTATTTTCTGCCGGTTAGCTTTTTGAGGGCTGATTTCTTGTCCTGTGATAAAAAGCCTTCTGTTTCGAGTGCCAAACCTTTCAGGAGAGCATTTTCATGCTTTTGGCACCATTTTTGAGTGAATTGCCAAAAGTCAGATTTTTGCTGAAATTGTGACCCCGGGGCTTAGGGATTTTTTCAAAAAAATATTTTCTGCCGGTTAAGTTTTTGAGGGCTGATTTCTTGTCCTGTGATAAAAAGCCTTCTGTTTTGAGTGCCAAACCTTTCAGGAGAGCATTTTCAAGCTTCTGGCATCATTTTTGAGTGAATTGCCAAAAGTCAGATTTTTGCTGAAATTGTGACCCCGGGGCTTAGGGATTTTCTCAAAAAAATATTTTCTGCCGGTTAGGTTTTTGAGGGCTGATTTCTTGTCCTGTGATAAAAAGCCTTCTGTTTCGAGTGCCAAACCTTTCAGGAGAGCATTTTCAAACTTTTGGCACCATTTTTGAGTGAATTGCCAAAAGTCAGATTATTGCTGAAATTGTGACCCCGGGGCTTAGGGATTTTTTCAAAAAAATATTTTCTGCCGGTTAGGTTTTTGAGGGCTGATTTCTTGTCCTGTGATAAAAAGGCTTCTGTTTCGAGTGCCAAACCTTTCAGGAGAGCATTTTCAACCTTTTGGCACCATTTTGGAGTGAATTGCCAAAAGTCAGATTTTTGCTGAAATTGTGACCCCGGGGCTTAGGGATTTTTTCAAAAAAATATTTTCTGCCGGTTAAGTTTTTGAGGGCTGATTTCTTGTCCTGTGATAAAAAGCCTTCTGTTTCCATTGCTAAAGCTTTCAGGGGAGCATTTGCAACCAGTTGGCACCATTTTGAAGTGAATTGCCAAAAGTCAGATTTTTGCTGAAATTGTGACCCCGGGGCTTAGGGATTTTTTCAAAAAAGTATTTTCTGCCGGTTAGGTTTTTGAGGGCTGATTTCTTGTCCTGTGATAAAAAGCCTTCTGTTTCGAGTGCCAAACCTTTCAGGAGAGCATTTTCATGCTTTTGGCACCATTTTTGAGTGAATTGCCAAAAGTCAGATTTTTGCTGAAATTGTGACCCCGGGGCTTAGGGATTTTTTCAAAAAAATATTTTCTGCCGGTTAAGTTTTTGAGGGCTGATTTCTTGTCCTGTGATAAAAAGCCTTCTGTTTTGAGTGCCAAACCTTTCAGGAGAGCATTTTCAAGCTTCTGGCATCATTTTTGAGTGAATTGCCAAAAGTCAGATTTTTGCTGAAATTGTGACCCCGGGGCTTAGGGATTTTCTCAAAAAAATATTTTCTGCCGGTTAGGTTTTTGAGGGCTGATTTCTTGTCCTGTGATAAAAAAGCCTTCTGTTTCGAGTGCCAAACCTTTCAGGAGAGCATTTTCAAACTTTTGGCACCATTTTTGAGTGAATTGCCAAAAGTCAGATTATTGCTGAAATTGTGACCCCGGGGCTTAGGGATTTTTTTAAAAAAAATATTTTCTGCCGGTTAGGTTTTTGAGGGCTGATTTCTTGTCCTGTGATAAAAAGCCTTCTGTTTCGAGTGCCAAACCTTTCAGGAGAGCATTTTCAACCTTTTGGCACCATTTTGGAGTGAATTGCCAAAAGTCAGATTTTTGCTGAAATTGTGACCCCGGGGCTTAGGGATTTTTTCAAAAAAATATTTTCTGCCGGTTAAGTTTTTGAGGGCTGATTTCTTGTCCTGTGATAAAAAGCCTTCTGTTTCCATTGCTAAAGCTTTCAGGGGAGCATTTGCAACCAGTTGGCACCATTTTGGAGTGAATTGCCAAAAGTCAGATTATTGCTGAAATTGTGACCCCGGGGCTTAGGGATTTTTTCAAAAAAATATTTTCTGCCGGTTAAGTTTTTGAGGATTGATTTCTTGTCCTGTGATAAAAAGCCTTCTGTTTCGAGTGCCAAACCTTTCAGGAGAGCATTTTCAAGCTTCTGGCACCATTTTTGAGTGAATTGCCAAAAGTCAGATTTTTGCTGAAATTGTGACCCCGGGGATTAGGGATTTTTTCAAAAAAATATTATCTGCCGGTTAAGTTTTTGAGGGCTGATTTCTTGTCCTGTGATAAAAAGCCTTCTGTTTCGAGTGGCAAACCGTTCAGGAGAGCATTTTCAAGCTTTTGGCACCATTTTGGAGTGAATTGCCAAAAGTCAGATTATTGCTGAAATTGTGACCCCGGGGCTTAGGGATTTTTTCAAAAAAATATTTTCTGCCGGTTAGGTTTTTGAGGGCTGATTTCTTGTCCTGTGATAAAAAGCCTTCTGTTTCCATTGCTAAAGCTTTCAGGGGAGCATTTGCAACCAGTTGGCACCATTTTGGAGTGAATTGCCAAAAGTCAGATTTTTGCTGAAATTGTGACCCCGGGGCTTAGGGATTTTTTCAAAAAAATATTTTCTGCCGGTTAAGTTTTTGAGGGCTGATTTCTTGTCCTGTGATAAAAAGCCTTCTGTTTCCATTGCTAAAGCTTTCAGGGGAGCATTTGCAACCAGTTGGCACCATTTTGGAGTGAATTGCCAAAAGTCAGATTTTTGCTGAAATTGTGGCCCCGGGGCTTAGGGATTTTTTCAAAAAAATATTTTCTGCCGGTTAAGTTTTTGAGGATTGATTTCTTGTCCTGTGATAAAAAGCCTTCTGTTTCGAGTGCCAAACCTTTCAGGAGAGCATTTTCAAGCTTCTGGCACCATTTTTGAGTGAATTGCCAAAAGTCAGAATTTTTCTGAAATTGTGACCCCGGGGATTAGGGATTTTTTCAAAAAAATATTTTCTGCCGGTTAAGTTTTTGAGGGCTGATTTCTTGTCCTGTGATAAAAAGCCTTCTGTTTCGAGTGGCAAACCGTTCAGGAGAGCATTTTCAAGCTTTTGGCACCATTTTGGAGTGAATTGCCAAAAGTCAGATTATTGCTGAAATTGTGACCCCGGGGCTTAGGGATTTTTTCAAAAAAATATTTTCTGCCGGTTAGGTTTTTGAGGGCTGATTTCTTGTCCTGTGATAAAAAGCCTTCTGTTTCCATTGCTAAAGCTTTCAGGGGAGCATTTGCAACCAGTTGGCACCATTTTGGAGTGAATTGCCAAAAGTCAGATTTTTGCTGAAATTGTGACCCCGGGGCTTAGGGATTTTTTCAAAAAAATATTTTCTGCCGGTTAAGTTTTTGAGGGCTGATTTCTTGTCCTGTGATAAAAAGCCTTCTGTTTCGAGTGCCAAACCTTTCAGGAGAGCATTTTCAAGCTTCTGGCACCATTTTTGAGTGAATTGCCAAAAGTCAGATTTTTGCTGAAATTGTGACCCCGGGGATTAGGGATTTTTTCAAAAAAATATTTTCTGCCCGTTAAGTTTTTGAGGGCTGATTTCTTGTCCTGTGATAAAAAGCCTTCTGTTTCGAGTGCCAAACCTTTCAGGAGAGCATTTTCAAGCTTTTGGCACCATTTTGAAGTGAATTGCCAAAAGTCAGATTTTTGCTGAAATTGTGACCCCGGGGCTTAGGGATTTTTTCAAAAAAATATTTTCTGCTGGTTAAGTTTTTGAGGGCTGATTTCTTGTCCTGTGATAAAAAGCCTTCTGTTTCCATCGCCAAAGCTTTCAGGAGAGCATTTTCATGCTTTTGGCACCATTTTGAAGTGAATTGCCAAAAGTCAGATTTTTGCTGAAATTGTGACCCCGGGGCTTAGGGATTTTTTCAAAAAAATATTTTCTGCCGGTTAAGTTTTTGAGGGCTGATTTCTTGTCCTGTGATAAAAAGCCTTCTGTTTTGAGTGCCAAACCTTTCAGGAGAGCATTTTCAAGCTTAACGCATCATTTTTGAGTGAATTGCCAAAAGTCAGATTTTTGCTGAAATTGTGACCCCGGGGCTTAGGGATTTTCTCAAAAAAATATTTTCTGCTGGTTAGGTTTTTGAGGGCTGATTTCTTGTCCTGTGATAAAAAGCCTTCTGTTTCGAGTGCCAAACCTTTCAGGAGAGCATTTTCAAACTTTTGGCACCATTTTTGAGTGAATTGCCAAAAGTCAGATTATTGCTGAAATTGTGACCCCGGGGCTTAGGGATTTTTTCAAAAAAATATTTTCTGCCGGTTAGGTTTTTGAGGGCTGATTTCTTGTCCTGTGATAAAAAGGCTTCTGTTTCGAGTGCCAAACCTTTGAGGAGAGCATTTTCAAGCTTTTGGCACCATTTTGGAGTGAATTGCCATAAGTCAGATTTTTGCTGAAATTGTGACCCCGGGGCTTAGGGATTTTTTCAAAAAAATATTTTCTGCCGGTTAAGTTTTTGAGGGCTGATTTCTTGTCCTGTGATAAAAAGCCTTGTGTTTCCATTGCTAAACCTTTCAGGGGAGCATTTGCAACCAGTTGGCACCATTTTGGAGTGAATTGCCAAAAGTCAGATTTTTGCTGAAATTGTGACCCCGGGGCTTAGGGATTTTTTCAAAAAAATATTTTCTGCCGGTTAAGTTTTTGAGGATTGATTTCTTGTCCTGTGATAAAAAGCCTTCTGTTTCGAGTGCCAAACCTTTCAGGAGAGCATTTTCAAGCTTCTGGCACCATTTTTGAGTGAATTGCCAAAAGTCAGATTTTTGCTGAAATTGTGACCCCGGGGATTAGGGATTTTTTCAAAAAAATATTTTCTGCCGGTTAAGTTTTTGAGGGCTGATTTCTTGTCCTGTGATAAAAAGCCTTCTGTTTCGAGTGGCAAACCGTTCAGGAGAGCATTTTCAAGCTTTTGGCACCATTTTGGAGTGAATTGCCAAAAGTCAGATTATTGCTGAAATTGTGACCCCGGGGCTTAGGGATTTTTTCAAAAAAATATTTTCTGCCGGTTAGGTTTTTGAGGGCTGATTTCTTGTCCTGTGATAAAAAGCCTTCTGTTTCCATTGCTAAAGCTTTCAGGGGAGCATTTGCAACCAGTTGGCACCATTTTGGAGTGAATTGCCAAAAGTCAGATTTTTGCTGAAATTGTGACCCCGGGGCTTAGGGATTTTTTCAAAAAAATATTTTCTGCCGGTTAAGTTTTTGAGGATTGATTTCTTGTCCTGTGATAAAAAGCCTTCTGTTTCGAGTGCCAAACCTTTCAGGAGAGCATTTTCAAGCTTCTGGCACCATTTTTGAGTGAATTGCCAAAAGTCAGATTTTTGCTGAAATTGTGACCCCGGGGATTAGGGATTTTTTCAAAAAAATATTTTCTGCCGGTTAAGTTTTTGAGGGCTGATTTCTTGTCCTGTGATAAAAAGGCTTCTGTTTCGAGTGCCAAACCTTTCAGGAGAGCATTTTCAACCTTTTGGCACCATTTTGGAGTGAATTGCCAAAAGTCAGATTTTTGCTGAAATTGTGACCCCGGGGCTTAGGGATTTTTTCAAAAAAATATTTTCTGCCGGTTAAGTTTTTGAGGGCTGATTTCTTGTCCTGTGATAAAAAGCCTTGTGTTTCCATTGCTAAACCTTTCAGGGGAGCATTTGCAACCAGTTGGCACCATTTTGGAGTGCATTGCCAAAAGTCAGATTCTTGCTGAAATTGTGACCCCGGGGCTTAGGGATTTTTTCAAAAAAATATTTTCTGCCGGTTAAGTTTTTGAGGGCTGATTTCTTGTCCTGTGATAAAAAGCCTTCTGTTTCCATTGCTAAAGCTTTCAGGGGAGCATTTGCAACCAGTTGGCACCATTTTGGAGTGAATTGCCAAAAGTCAGATTTTTGCTGAAATTGTGACCCCGGGGCTTAGGGATTTTTTCAAAAAAATATTTTCTGCCGGTTAAGTTTTTGAGGGCTGATTTCTTGTCCTGTGATAAAAAGCCTTCTGTTTCGAGTGCCAAACCTTTCAGGAGAGCATTTTCAAGCTTCTGGCACCATTTTTGAGTGAATTGCCAAAAGTCAGATTTTTGCTGAAATTGTGACCCCGGGGATTAGGGATTTTTTCAAAAAAATATTTTCTGCCCGTTAAGTTTTTGAGGGCTGATTTCTTGTCCTGTGATAAAAAGCCTTCTGTTTCGAGTGGCAAACCGTTCAGGAGAGCATTTTCAAGCTTTTGGCACCATTTTTGAGTGAATTGCCAAAAGTCAGATTTTTGCTGAAATTGTGACCCCGGGGCTTAGGGATTTTTTCAAAAAAATATTTTCTGCCGGTTAAGTTTTTGAGGGCTGATTTCTTGTCCTGTGATAAAAAGGCTTCTGTTTCGAGTGCCAAACCTTTCAGGAGAGCATTTTCAACCTTTTGGCACCATTTTGGAGTGAATTGCCAAAAGTCAGATTTTTGCTGAAATTGTGACCCCGGGGCTTAGGGATTTTTTCAAAAAAATATTTTCTGCCGGTTAAGTTTTTGAGGGCTGATTTCTTGTCCTGTGATAAAAAGCCTTCTGTTTCGAGTGCCAACCCGTTCAGGAGAGCATTTTCAAGCTTTTGGCACCATTTTGGAGTGAATTGCCAAAAGTCAGATTTTTGCTGAAATTGTGACCCCGGGGCTTAGGGATTTTTTCAAAAAAATATTTTCTGCCGGTTAAGTTTTTGAGGATTGATTTCTTGTCCTGTGATAAAAAGCCTTCTGTTTCGAGTGCCAAACCTTTCAGGAGAGCATTTTCAAGCTTCTGGCACCATTTTTGAGTGAATTGCCAAAAGTCAGATTTTTGCTGAAATTGTGACCCCGGGGATTAGGGATTTTTTCAAAAAAATATTTTCTGCCGGTTAAGTTTTTGAGGATTGATTTCTTGTCCTGTGATAAAAAGCCTTCTGTTTCGAGTGCCAAACCTTTCAGGAGAGCATTTTCAAGCTTCTGGCACCATTTTTGAGTGAATTGCCAAAAGTCAGATTTTTGCTGAAATTGTGACCCCGGGGATTAGGGATTTTTTCAAAAAAATATTTTCTGCCGGTTAAGTTTTTGAGGGCTGATTTCTTGTCCTGTGATAAAAAGGCTTCTGTTTCGAGTGCCAAACCTTTCAGGAGAGCATTTTCAACCTTTTGGCACCATTTTGGAGTGAATTGCCAAAAGTCAGATTTTTGCTGAAATTGTGACCCCGGGGCTTAGGGATTTTTTCAAAAAAATATTTTCTGCCGGTTAAGTTTTTGAGGGCTGATTTCTTGTCCTGTGATAAAAAGCCTTCTGTTTCCATTGCTAAAGCTTTGAGGGGAGCATTTGCAACCAGTTGGCACCATTTTGGAGTGAATTGCCAAAAGTCAGATTTTTGCTGAAATTGTGACCCCGGGGCTTAGGGATTTTTTCAAAAAAATATTTTCTGCCGGTTAAGTTTTTGAGGATTGATTTCTTGTCCTGTGATAAAAAGCCTTCTGTTTCGAGTGCCAAACCTTTCAGGAGAGCATTTTCAAGCTTCTGGCACCATTTTTGAGTGAATTGCCAAAAGTCAGATTTTTGCTGAAATTGTGACCCCGGGGATTAGGGATTTTTTCAAAAAAATATTTTCTGCCGGTTAAGTTTTTGAGGGCTGATTTCTTGTCCTGTGATAAAAAGCCTTCTGTTTCGAGTGGCAAACCGTTCAGGAGAGCATTTTCAAGCTTTTGGCACCATTTTGGAGTGAATTGCCAAAAGTCAGATTATTGCTGAAATTGTGACCCCGGGGCTTAGGGATTTTTTCAAAAAAATATTTTCTGCCGGTTAAGTTTTTGAGGGCTGATTTCTTGTCCTGTGATAAAAAGCCTTCTGTTTCCATTGCTAAAGCTTTCAGGGGAGCATTTGCAACCAGTTGGCACCATTTTGGAGTGAATTGCAAAAAGTCAGATTTTTGCTGAAATTGTGACCCCGGGGCTTAGGGATTTTTTCAAAAAAATATTTTCTGCCGGTTAAGTTTTTGAGGGCTGATTTCTTGTCCTGTGATAAAAAGCCTTCTGTTTCCATTGCTAAAGCTTTCAGGGGAGCATTTGCTACCAGTTGGCACCATTTTGGAGTGAATTGCCAAAAGTCAGATTTTTGCTGAAATTGTGACCCCGGGGCTTAGGGATTTTTTCAAAAAAATATTTTCTGCCGGTTAAGTTTTTGAGGGCTGATTTCTTGTCCTGTGATAAAAAGGCTTCTGTTTCGAGTGCCAAACCTTTCAGGAGAGCATTTTCAACCTTTTGGCACCATTTTGGAGTGAATTGCCAAAAGTCAGATTTTTGCTGAAATTGTGACCCCGGGGTTTAGGGATTTTTTCAAAAAAATATTTTCTGCCCGTTAAGTTTTTGAGGATTGATTTCTTATCCTGTGATAAAAAGCCTTCTGTTTCGATTGCCAAACCTTTCAGGAGAGCATTTTCATGCTTCTGGCACCATTTTTGAGTGAATTTCCAAAAGTCAGATTTTTGCTGAAATTGTGACCCCGGGGCTTAGGGATTTTTTTAAAAAAAATATTTTCTGCCGGTTAAGTTTTTGAGGGCTGATTTCTTGTCCTGTGATAAAAAGCCTTCTGTTTCGAGTGCCAAACCTTTCAGGAGAGCATTTTCAAGCTTCTGGCACCATTTTTGAGTGAATTGCCAAAAGTCAGATTTTTGCTGAAATTGTGACCCCGGGGATTAGGGATTTTTTCAAAAAAATATTTTCTGCCGGTTAAGTTTTTGAGGGCTGATTTCTTGTCCTGTGATAAAAAGGCTTCTGTTTCGAGTGCCAAACCTTTCAGGAGAGCATTTTCAACCTTTTGGCACCATTTTGGAGTGAATTGCCAAAAGTCAGATTTTTGCTGAAATTGTGACCCCGGGGCTTAGGGATTTTTTCAAAAAAATATTTTCTGCCGGTTAAGTTTTTGAGGGCTGATTTCTTGTCCTGTGATAAAAAGCCTTCTGTTTCCATTGCTAAAGCTTTCAGGGGAGCATTTGCAACCAGTTGGCACCATTTTGGAGTGAATTGCCAAAAGTCAGATTTTTGCTGAAATTGTGACCCCGGGGCTTAGGGATTTTTTCAAAAAAATATTTTCTGCCGGTTAAGTTTTTGAGGATTGATTTCTTGTCCTGTGATAAAAAGCCTTCTGTTTCGAGTGCCAAACCTTTCAGGAGAGCATTTTCAAGCTTCTGGCACCATTTTGGAGTGAATTGCCAAAAGTCAGATTTTTGCTGAAATTGTGACCCCGGGGCTTAGGGATTTTTTCAAAAAAATATTTTCTGCCGGTTAAGTTTTTGAGGGCTGATTTCTTGTCCTGTGATAAAAAGCCTTCTGTTTCGAGTGGCAAACCGTTCAGGAGAGCATTTTCAAGCTTTTGGCACCATTTTGGAGTGAATTGCCAAAAGTCAGATTATTGCTGAAATTGTGACCCCGGGGCTTAGGGATTTTTTCAAAAAAATATTTTCTGCCGGTTAGGTTTTTGAGGGCTGATTTCTTGTCCTGTGATAAAAAGCCTTCTGTTTCCATTTGCAACCAGTTGGCACCATTTTGGAGTGAATTGCCAAAAGTCAGATTTTTGCTGAAATTGTGACCCCGGGGCTTAGGGATTTTTTCAAAAAAATATTTTCTGCCGGTTAAGTTTTTGAGGGCTGATTTCTTGTCCTGTGATAAAAAGCCTTCTGTTTCCATTGCTAAAGCTTTCAGGGGAGCATATGCTACCAGTTGGCACCATTTTGGAGTGAATTGCCAAAAGTCAGATTTTTGCTGAAATTGTGACCCCGGGGCTTAGGGATTTTTTCAAAAAAATATTTTCTGCCGGTTAAGTTTTTGAGGGCTGATTTCTTGTCCTGTGATAAAAAGGCTTCTGTTTCGAGTGCCAAACCTTTCAGGAGAGCATTTTCAACCTTTTGGCACCATTTTGGAGTGAATTGCCAAAAGTCAGATTTTTGCTGAAATTGTGACCCCGGGGCTTAGGGATTTTTTCAAAAAAATATTTTCTGCCGGTTAAGTTTTTGAGGGCTGATTTCTTGTCCTGTGATAAAAAGCCTTCTGTTTCGAGTGCCAAACCTTTCAGGAGAGCATTTTCAAGCTTCTGGCACCATTTTTGAGTGAATTGCCAAAAGTCAGATTTTTGCTGAAATTGTGACCCCGGGGATTAGGGATTTTTTCAAAAAAATATTTTCTGCCGGTTAAGTTTTTGAGGGCTGATTTCTTGTCCTGTGATAAAAAGGCTTCTGTTTCGAGTGCCAAACCTTTCAGGAGAGCATTTTCAACCTTTTGGCACCATTTTGGAGTGAATTGCCAAAAGTCAGATTTTTGCTGAAATTGTGACCCCGGGGCTTAGGGATTTTTTCAAAAAAATATTTTCTGCCGGTTAAGTTTTTGAGGGCTGATTTCTTGTCCTGTCATAAAAAGCCTTCTGTTTCCATTGCTAAAGCTTTCAGGGGAGCATTTGCAACCAGTTGGCACCATTTTGGAGTGAATTGCCAAAAGTCAGATTTTTGCTGAAATTGTGACCCCGGGGCTTAGGGATTTTTTCAAAAAAATATTTTCTGCCGGTTAAGTTTTTGAGGATTGATTTCTTGTCCTGTGATAAAAAGACTTCTGTTTCGAGTGCCAAACCTTTCAGGAGAGCATTTTCAAGCTTCTGGCACCATTTTGGAGTGAATTGCCAAAAGTCAGATTTTTGCTGAAATTGTGACCCCGGGGATTAGGGATTTTTTCAAAAAAATATTTTCTGCCGGTTAAGTTTTTGAGGGCTGATTTCTTGTCCTGTGATAAAAAGCCTTCTGTTTCGAGTGGCAAACCGTTCAGGAGAGCATTTTCAAGCTTTTGGCACCATTTTGGAGTGAATTGCCAAAAGTCAGATTATTGCTGAAATTGTGACCCCGGGGCTTAGGGATTTTTTCAAAAAAATATTTTCTGCCGGTTAGGTTTTTGAGGGCTGATTTCTTGTCCTGTGATAAAAAGCCTTCTGTTTCCATTGCTAAAGCTTTCAGGGGAGCATTTGCAACCAGTTGGCACCATTTTGGAGTGAATTGCCAAAAGTCAGATTTTTGCTGAAATTGTGACCCCGGGGCTTAGGGATTTTTTCAAAAAAATATTTTCTGCCGGTTAAGTTTTTGAGGGCTGATTTCTTGTCCTGTGATAAAAAGCCTTCTGTTTCGAGTGCCAAACCTTTGAGGAGAGCATTTTCAAGCTTTTGGCACCATTTTGGAGTGAATTGCCATAAGTCAGATTTTTGCTGAAATTGTGACCCCGGGGCTTAGGGATTTTTTGAAAAAAAATTTTCTGCCGGTTAAGTTTTTGAGGGCTGATTTCTTGTCCTGTGATAAAAAGCCTTCTGTTTCGAGTGCCAAACCTTTCAGGAGAGCATTTTCAAGCTTTTGGCACCATTTTGGAGTGAATTGCCAAAAGTCAGATTTTTGCTGAAATTGTGACCCCGGGGCTTAGGGATTTTTTCAAAAAAATATTTTCTGCCGGTTAAGTTTTTGAGGGCTGATTTCTTGTCCTGTGATAAAAAGCCTTCTGTTTCGAGTGCCAACCCGTTCAGGAGAGCATTTTCAAGCTTTTGGCACCATTTTGGAGTGAATTGCCAAAAGTCAGATTTTTGCTGAAATTGTGACCCCAGGGCTTAGGGATTTTTTCAAAAAAATATATTCTGCCGGTTAAGTTTTTGAGGATTGATTTCTTGTCCTGTGATAAAAAGCCTTCTGTTTCGAGTGCCAAACCTTTCAGGACAGCATTTTCAAGCTTCTGGCACCATTTTTGAGTGAATTGCCAAAAGTCAGATTTTTGCTGAAATTGTGACCCCGGGGATTAGGGATTTTTTCAAAAAAATATTTTCTGCCGGTTAAGTTTTTGAGGGCTGATTTCTTGTCCTGTGATAAAAAGCCTTCTGTTTCGAGTGGCAAACCGTTCAGGAGAGCATTTTCAAGCTTTTGGCACCATTTTGGAGTGAATTGCCAAAAGTCAGATTATTACTGAAATTGTGACCCCGGGGCTTAGGGATTTTTTCAAAAAAATATTTTCTGCCGGTTTGGTTTTTGATGCCTGATTTCTTGATCTGTGATAAAAATCCTTCTGTTTCCATTGCTAAAGCTTTCAGGGGAGCATTTGCAACCAGTTGGCACCATTTTGGAGTGAATTGCCAAAAGTCAGATTTTTGCTGAAATTGTGACCCCGGGGCTTAGGGATTTTTTCAAAAAAATATTTTCTGCCGGTTAAGTTTTTGAGGGCGGATTTCTTGTCCTGTGATAAAAAGCCTTCTGTTTCCATTGCTAAAGCTTTCAGGGGAGCATTTGCAACCAGTTGGCACCATTTTGGAGTGAATTGCCAAAAGTCAGATTTTTGCTGAAATTGTGACCCCGGGGCTTAGGGATTTTTTCAAAAAAATATTTTCTGCCGGTTAAGTTTTTGAGGATTGATTTCTTGTCCTGTGATAAAAAGACTTCTGTTTCGAGTGCCAAACCTTTCAGGAGAGCATTTTCAAGCTTCTGGCACCATTTTGGAGTGAATTGCCAAAAGTCAGATTTTTGCTGAAATTGTGACCCCGGGGATTAGGGATTTTTTCAAAAAAATATTTTCTGCCGGTTAAGTTTTTGAGGGCTGATTTCTTGTCCTGTGATAAAAAGCCTTCTGTTTCGAGTGGCAAACCGTTCAGGAGAGCATTTTCAAGCTTTTGGCACCATTTTGGAGTGAATTGCCAAAAGTCAGATTATTGCTGAAATTGTGACCCCGGGGCTTAGGGATTTTTTCAAAAAAATATTTTCTGCCGGTTAGGTTTTTGAGGGCTGATTTCTTGTCCTGTGATAAAAAGCCTTCTGTTTCCATTGCTAAAGCTTTCAGGGGAGCATTTGCAACCAGTTGGCACCATTTTGGAGTGAATTGCCAAAAGTCAGATTTTTGCTGAAATTGTGACCCCGGGGCTTAGGGATTTTTTCAAAAAAATATTTTCTGCCGGTTAAGTTTTTGAGGGCTGATTTCTTGTCCTGTGATAAAAAGACTTCTGTTTCGAGTGCCAAACCTTTCAGGAGAGCATTTTCAACCTTTTGGCACCATTTTGAATTGCCAAAAGTCAGATTTTTGCTGAAATTGTGACCCCGGGGCTTAGGGATTTTTTCAAAAAAATATTTTCTGCCGGTTACGTTTTTGAGGGCTGATTTCTTGTCCTGTGATAAAAAGCCTTCTGTTTCGAGTGCCAACCCGTGCAGGAGAGCATTTGCAAGCTTTTGGCACCATTTTGGAGTGAATTGCCAAAAGTCAGATTTTTGCTGAAATTGTGACCCCGGGGCTTAGGGATTTTTTTTAAAAAAATATTTTCTGCCGGTTAAGTTTTTGATTGCTGATTTCTTGTCCTGTGATAAAAAGGCTTCTGTTTCGAGTACCAAACCTTTCAGGAGAGCATTTTCAACCTTTTGGCACTATTTTGGAGTGAATTGCCAAAAGTCAGATTTTTGCTGAAATTGTGACCCCGGGGCTTAGGGATTTTTTCAAAAAAATACTTTCTGCCGGTTAAGTTTTTGAGGGCTGATTTCTTGTCCTGTGATAAAAAGCCTTCTGTTTCCATTGCTAAAGCTTTCAGTGGAGCATATTCAAGCTTTTGGCACCATTTTGGAGTGAATTGCCAAAAGTCAGATTTTTGCTGAAATTGTGACCCCGGGGCTTAGGGATTTTTTCAAAAAAATATTTTCCGCCGGTTAAGGTCTTGAGGGCTGATTTCTTGTCCTGTGATAAAAAGCCTTCTGTTTCGAGTGCCAAACCTTTGAGGAGAGCATTTTCAAGCTTTTGGCACCATTTTGGAGTGAATTGCCATAAGTCAGATTTTTGCTGAAATTGTGACCCCGGGGCTTAGGGATTTTTTCAAAAAAATATTTTCTGCCGGTTAAGTTTTTGAGGGCTGATTTCTTGTCCTGTGATTAAAAGCCTTCTGTTTCGAGTGGCAAACCGTTCAGGAGAGCATTTTCAAGCTTTTGGCACCATTTTGGAGTGAATTGCCAAAAGTCAGATTTTTGCTGAAATTGTGACCCCGCGGCTTAGGGATTTTTTCAAAAAAATACTTTCTGCCGGTTAAGTTTTTGAGGGCTGATTTCTTGTCCTGTGATAAAAAGCCTTCTGTTTCCATTGCTAAAGCTTTCAGGGGAGCATTTTCAAGCTTTTCGCACCATTTTGGAGTGAATTGCCAAAAGTCAGATTTTTGCTGAAATTGTGACCCCGGGGCTTAGGGATTTTTTCAAAAAAATATTTTCTGCCGGTTAAGTTTTTGAGGGTTGATTTCTTGTCCTGTGATAAAAAGCCTTCTGTTTCGATTGCCAAACCTTTCAGGAGAGCATTTTCAATCTTCTGGCACCATTTTTGAGTGAATTGCCAAAAGTCAGATTTTTGCTGAAATTGTGACCACGGGGCTTAGGGATTTTTTCAAAAAAATATTTTCTGCCGGTTAAGTTTTTGAGGGCTGATTTCTTGTCCTGTGATAAAAAGCCTTCTGTTTCGAGTGCCAAACCTTTCAGGAGAGCATTTTCAAGCTTCTAGCACCATTTTTGAGTGAATTGCCAAAAGTCAGATTTTTGCTGAAATTGTGACCCCGGGGCTTAGGGATTTTTTCAAAAAAATATTTTCTGCCGGTTAAGTTTTTGAGGGCTGATTTCTTGTCCTGTGATAAAAAGCCTTCTGTTTCGAGTGGCAAACCGTTCAGGAGAGCATTTTCAAGCTTTTGGCACCATTTTGGAGTGAATTGCCAAAAGTCAGATTATTGCTGAAATTGTGACCCCGGGGCTTAGGGATTTTTTCAAAAAAATATTTTCTGCCGGTTAGGTTTTTGAGGGCTGATTTCTTGTCCTGTGATAAAAAGCCTTCTGTTTCCATTGCTAAAGCTTTCAGGGGAGCATTTGCAACCAGTTGGCACCATTTTGGAGTGAATTGCCAAAAGTCAGATTTTTGCTGAAATTGTGACCCCGGGGCTTAGGGATTTTTTCAAAAAAATATTTTCTGCCGGTTAAGTTTTTGAGGGCTGATTTCTTGTCCTGTGATAAAAAGCCTTCTGTTTCCATTGCTAAAGCTTTCAGGGGAGCATTTGCAACCAGTTGGCACCATTTTGGAGTGAATTGCCAAAAGTCAGATTTTTGCTGAAATTGTGACCCCGGGGCTTAGGGATTTTTTCAAAAAAATATTTTCTGCCGGTTAAGTTTTTGAGGGCTGATTTCTTGTCCTGTGATAAAAAGACTTCTGTTTCGAGTGCCAAACCTTTCAGGAGAGCATTTTCAACCTTTTGGCACCATTTTGAATTGCCAAAAGTCAGATTTTGGCTGAAATTGTGACCCCGGGGCTTAGGGATTTTTTCAAAAAAATATTTTCTGCCGGTTACGTTTTTGAGGGCTGATTTCTTGTCCTGTGATAAAAAGCCTTCTGTTTCGAGTGCCAACCCGTGCAGGAGAGCATTTGCAAGCTTTTGGCACCATTTTGGAGTGAATTGCCAAAAGTCAGATTTTTGCTGAAATTGTGACCCCGGGGCTTAGGGATTTTTTTTAAAAAAATATTTTCTGCCGGTTAAGTTTTTGATTGCTGATTTCTTGTCCTGTGATAAAAAGGCTTCTGTTTCGAGTACCAAACCTTTCAGGAGAGCATTTTCAACCTTTTGGCACTATTTTGGAGTGAATTGCCAAAAGTCAGATTTTTGCTGAAATTGTGACCCCGGGGCTTAGGGATTTTTTCAAAAAAATACTTTCTGCCGGTTAAGTTTTTGAGGGCTGATTTCTTGTCCTGTGATAAAAAGCCTTCTGTTTCCATTGCTAAAGCTTTCAGGGGAGCATATTCAAGCTTTTGGCACCATTTTGGAGTGAATTGCCAAAAGTCAGATTTTTGCTGAAATTGTGACCCCGGGGCTTAGGGATTTTTTCAAAAAAATATTTTCCGCCGGTTAAGGTCTTGAGGGCTGATTTCTTGTCCTGTGATAAAAAGCCTTCTGTTTCGAGTGCCAAACCTTTGAGGAGAGCATTTTCAAGCTTTTGGCACCATTTTGGAGTGAATTGCCATAAGTCAGATTTTTGCTGAAATTGTGACCCCGGGGCTTAGGGATTTTTTCAAAAAAATATTTTCTGCCGGTTAAGTTTTTGAGGGCTGATTTCTTGTCCTGTGATTAAAAGCCTTCTGTTTCGAGTGGCAAACCGTTCAGGAGAGCATTTTCAAGCTTTTGGCACCATTTTGGAGTGAATTGCCAAAAGTCAGATTTTTGCTGAAATTGTGACCCCGCGGCTTAGGGATTTTTTCAAAAAAATACTTTCTGCCGGTTAAGTTTTTGAGGGCTGATTTCTTGTCCTGTGATAAAAAGCCTTCTGTTTCCATTGCTAAAGCTTTCAGGGGAGCATTTTCAAGCTTTTCGCACCATTTTGGAGTGAATTGCCAAAAGTCAGATTTTTGCTGAAATTGTGACCCCGGGGCTTAGGGATTTTTTCAAAAAAATATTTTCTGCCGGTTAAGTTTTTGAGGGTTGATTTCTTGTCCTGTGATAAAAAGCCTTCTGTTTCGATTGCCAAACCTTTCAGGAGAGCATTTTCAATCTTCTGGCACCATTTTTGAGTGAATTGCCAAAAGTCAGATTTTTGCTGAAATTGTGACCACGGGGCTTAGGGATTTTTTCAAAAAAATATTTTCTGCCGGTTAAGTTTTTGAGGGCTGATTTCTTGTCCTGTGATAAAAAGCCTTCTGTTTCGAGTGCCAAACCTTTCAGGAGAGCATTTTCAAGCTTCTAGCACCATTTTTGAGTGAATTGCCAAAAGTCAGATTTTTGCTGAAATTGTGACCCCGGGGCTTAGGGATTTTTTCAAAAAAATATTTTCTGCCGGTTAAGTTTTTGAGGGCTGATTTCTTGTCCTGTGATTAAAAGCCTTCTGTTTCGAGTGGCAAACCGTTCAGGAGAGCATTTTCAAGCTTTTGGCACCATTTTGGAGTGAATTTCCAAAAGTCAGATTTTTGCTGAAATTGTGACCCCGGGGTTTGGGATTTTTTCAAAAAAATACTTTCTGCCGGTTAAGTTTTTGAGGGCTGATTTCTTGTCCTGTGATAAAAAGCCTTCTGTTTCCATTGCTAAAGCTTTCAGGGGAGCATATTCAAGCTTTTGGCACCATTTTGGAGTGAATTGCCAAAAGTCAGATTTTTGCTGAAATTGTGACCCCGGGGCTTAGGGATTTTTTGAAAAAAAAATTTTCTGCCGGTTAAGTTTTTGAGGGCTGATTTCTTGTCCTGTGATAAAAAGCCTTCTGTTTCGAGTGCCAAACCTTTCAGGAGAGCATTTTCAAGCTTTTGGCACCATTTTGGAGTGAATTGCCAAAAGTCAGATTTTTGCTGAAATTGTGACCCCGGGGCTTAGGGATTTTTTCAAAAAAATATTTTCTGCCGGTTAAGTTTTTGAGGACTGATTTCTTGTCCTGTGATTAAAAGCCTTCTGTTTCGAGTGGCAAACCGTTCAGGAGAGCATTTTCAAGCTTTTGGCACCATTTTGGAGTGAATTGCCAAAAGTCAGATTTTTGCTGAAATTGTGACCCCGGGGCTTAGGGATTTTTTCAAAAAAATATTTTCTGCCGGTTAAGTTTTTGAGGGCTGATTTCTTGTCCTGTGATAAAAAGCCTTCTGTTTCGAGTGGCAAACCGTTCAGGAGAGCATTTTCAAGCTTTTGGCACCATTTTGGAGTGAATTGCCAAAAGTCAGATTTTTGCTGAAATTGGTGACCCCGGGGCTTAGGGATTTTTTTAAAAAAAATATTTTCTGCCGGTTAAGTTTTTGAGGGCTGATTTCTTGTCCTGTGATAAAAAGCCTTCTGTTTCGAGTGCCAAACCTTTGAGGAGAGCATTTTCAAGCTTTTGGCACCATTTTGGAGTGAATTGCCAAAAGTCAGATTTTTGCTGAAATTGTGACCCCGGGGCTTAGGGATTTTTTCAAAAAAATATTTTCTGCCGGTTAAGTTTTTGAGGGCTGATTTCTTGTCCTGTGATAAAAAGCCTTCTGTTTCGAGTGCCAAACCTTTCAGGGGAGCATTTTCAAGCTTTTGGCACCATTTTTGAGTGAATTGCCAAAAGTCAGATTTTTGCTAAAAAATATTTTCTGCTGGTTAAGTTTTTGAGGGCTGATTTCTTGTCCTGTGATAAAAAGGCTTCTGTTTCGAGTGCCAAACCTTTCAGGAGAGCATTTTCAAGCTTCTGGCACCATTTTGGAGTGAATTGCCAAAAGTCAGATTTTTGCTGAAATTGTGACCCCGGGGCTTAGGGATTTTTTCAAAAAAATATTTTCTGCCGGTTAAGTTTTTGAGGGCTGATTTCTTGTCCTGTGATAAAAAGCCTTCTATTTCGATTGCCAAACCTTTCAGGAGAGCATTTTCAAGCTTTTGGCACCATTTTGGAGTGAATTGCCAAATGTCAGATTTTTGCTGAAATTGTGACTATGGGGCTTAGGGATTTTTTCAAAAAAATATTTTCTGCCGGTTAAGTTTTTGAGGGCTGATTTCTTGTCGTCTGATAAAAAGCCTCCTGTTTTGAGTGCCAAACCTTTGAGGAGAGCATTTTCAAGCTTTTGGCACCATTTTGGAGTGAATTGCCAAAAGTCAGATTTTTGCTGAAATTTTGACCCCGGGGCTTAGCGATTTTTTCAAAAAAATATTTTCTGCCGGTTAAGTTTTTGAGGGCTGATTTCTTTTTTTTTTTTTATAAAATTTTTATTGGGTTTTCACATTTTATATAGACAAAGACAAAAACACGAAAAACATAAAAACAAACAAACAGAAAAATAAAACAACAAACATATATAGTTTCCAAAAAACAACTTATTTTCTAACCCTGGTCATTGACTTCCCCCACCCCCTCCCTTGCATCCCTATTCCCAAATTGTATCAGCAAATTGGCATTTCCTTATCCATCTTAATATTAGTCCTTTATATATATATATAAAAAAAAGCAAAATTAAATTTATTCTAAGTTGGACCTCAGTTCCCTTCCAACGATTTCCCATTTTGTCTTAAATAATAATCTTGTTAACTAGATCCCATGGTCTTAAGTGTTGTTGAAACTAGATTCTTCCCTCCCTCCCTTCCCCGGTTTGTGTCCCTCCCAAAAACATGTCCAAAATAGCAATTATTAGCCCGGATTCCTTACGTCCGAGGCTCTCAAATCTCTTTCAGTCCCTCTCCGCCGGCCTAGTTGGCAATCCTTTATGTCGGTCTTCACGTCTCGAAAGAGTTCTTTCACAGTCAGTCCAAAATCTCTTCCCATATTTGCAAGCAACTGCTGAGGAATTTCCACAAGGCATGAATTTTTGAACATAATCAAAGTCAGAGTCTATGTGGAGGCCCCAATTATATTCTTTATTTTAAATTCCTTGATTTCATAGATTCCCAGGGCCTCCACTTTCATCTTCTGGATCTTTCGTAGATTTGTAGTAGGTTCAGTCCAATAGTCTCCTTGTTTATATTCCACAGATGTCAGCTTCTGGACAATATTTTCCCATTTCAGTTCTTCTCTTTCTTGTTTTGTCTTCTCCTCTTCTTTGGTTATCATTTCGGCTCAGCTGTGGATTCTTTCTCAGCCAGGTTCTCATTACATTGAACAGAACTACTTGTTTCAGGATTCAAGGTCATCAATTGTTCACTCATAGCCGTAGTCTGCTCTTGTAAGATTCCAACCAAATAAAACATCCTTTCGATTTCTCCCAGTATCTTTCCATCCACAGCCATTGTAATTCCACAGAATTCCCTCTAGAGGGAATCTGGTTACTTAGTATTCTTTTCCCCAACAGTCCTCTGTCTTGTTATTGTTTCTTTATTTCCAACAATTTTAGATCAATTGTAACTCTTTTTAATCCAGAGGTAACTTAGGTAGCAATTTTCCACTATTAACAATCCGTTTGACAGCTTTGACAGCTGTCAAACTCTGCACTTCTTAAACCAGCTCCAAAGCAGGACGCTCCCGGGCCCGGGAGGGGGGGTTGTTTACAACAGAACATAAAACATCCAACACTCCTCTCTCCTGCTCAAAATTTCCAAATCTTGGAAGTTACTGTCTTTTTTAAAAACTCACCCTTTACAGGGTAGGCACTCCAGCTTAGTTCTTTTTTCGTTGCTCTAGATCGTCTGCAAGGTAGGGGGTGCGGACTTCCTTTTAGCACATCCCCCGATCGTCTCAAATTCAGTGGATAAATTTCTTAAAAACCAAGTCCAAATTACTCACGGGTTGTTTTTTTCAGCCGAATTTCAAGGAAGGAAGTCAGCGCTCTCCGGTCATGGCTCGCGGCTTCGCTCAGCAGAGGTAGCGATGGACTCTCAGTGCTGCGCCACCCCCGTATCCCCTCCGCAGCCTTTAAAAAGGCTCTTCGCGAATCAGGGGGGGCGTTTAAGGCACCCGCCGAGTCTTCAGTCCGCAGGCATTCCGCGCCTGCGGTTTTAAGGGTCCCCGTGTCGCCGGCACGGCAAAGACCCGTCCCCTGCTGAGCCGGTTCCCTCCGGAGCTCGGAGGGAATCCGTTGAGGGCTGATTTCTTGTCCTGTGATAAAAAGCCTTCTTTTTCCATCGCCAAACCTTTCAGGAGAGCATTTTCAAGCTTTTGGCACCATTTTTGAGTGAATTGCCAAACATCAGATTTTTGCTGAAATTGTGACCCCGGGGCTTAGGGATTTTTTCAAAAAAATATTTTCTGCCGGTTAAGTTTTTGAGGGCTGATTTCTTGTCCTGTGATAAAAAGGCTTCTGTTTCGAGTGGCAAACCGTTCAGGAGAGCATTTTCAAGCTTTTGGCACCATTTTGGAGTGAATTGCCAAAAGTCAGATTTTTGCTGAAATTGTGACCCCGGGGCTTAGGGATTTCTTCAAAAAAATATTTTCTGCCGGTTAAGTTTTTGAGGGCTGATTTCTTGTCGTGTGATAAAAAGCCTTCTGTTTCCATTGCTAAAGCTTTCAGGGGAGCATTTGCAACCAGTTGGCACCATTTTGGAGTGAATTGCCAAAAGTCAGATTTTTGCTGAAATTGTGACCCCGGGGCTTAGGGATTTTTTCAAAAAAATATTTTCTGCCGGTTAAGTTTTTGAGGGCTGATTTCTTGTCCTGTGATAAAAAGCCTTCTGTTTCCATTGCTAAAGCTTTCAGGGGAGCATTTGCAACCAGTTGGCACCATTTTGGAGTGAATTGCCAAAAGTCAGATTTTTGCTGAAATTGTGACCCCGGGGCTTAGGGATTTTTTCAAAAAAATATTTTCTGCCGGTTAAGTTTTTGAGGGCTGATTTCTTGTCCTGTGATAAAAAGGCTTCTGTTTCGAGTGCCAAACCTTTCAGGAGAGCATTTTCAACCTTTTGGCACCATTTTGAATTGCCAAAAGTCAGATTTTTGCTGAAATTGTGACCCCGGGGCTTAGGGATTTTTTCAAAAAAATATTTTCTGCCGGTTACGTTTTGAGGGCTGATTTGTTGTCCTGTGATAAAAAGCCTTCTGTTTCGAGTGCCAACCCGTGCAGGAGAGCATTTGCAAGCTTTTGGCACCATTTTGGAGTGAATTGCCAAAAGTCAGATTTTTGCTGAAATTGTGACCCCGGGGCTTAGGGATTTTTTTAAAAAAAATATTTTCTGCCGGTTAAGTTTTTGATTGCTGATTTCTTGTCCTGTGATAAAAAGGCTTCTGTTTCGAGTACCAAACCTTTCAGGAGAGCAGTTTCAACCTTTTGGCACTATTTTGGAGTGAATTGCCAAAAGTCAGATTTTTGCTGAAATTGTGACCCCGGGGCTTAGGGATTTTTTCAAAAAAATACTTTCTGCCGGTTAAGTTTTTGAGGGCTGATTTCTTGTCCTGTGATAAAAAGCCTTCTGTTTCCATTGCTAAAGCTTTCAGGGGAGCATATTCAAGCTTTTGGCACCATTTTGGAGTGAATTGCCAAAAGTCAGATTTTTGCTGAAATTGTGACCCCGGGGCTTAGGGATTTTTTCAAAAAAATATTTTCCGCCGGTTAAGGTCTTGAGGGCTGATTTCTTGTCCTGTGATAAAAAGCCTTCTGTTTCGAGTGCCAAACCTTTGAGGAGAGCATTTTCAAGCTTTTGGCACCATTTTGGAGTGAATTGCCATAAGTCAGATTTTTGCTGAAATTGTGACCCCGGGGCTTAGGGATTTTTTCAAAAAAATATTTTCTGCCGGTTAAGTTTTTGAGGGCTGATTTCTTGTCCTGTGATTAAAAGCCTTCTGTTTCGAGTGGCAAACCGTTCAGGAGAGCATTTTCAAGCTTTTGGCACCATTTTGGAGTGAATTGCCAAAAGTCAGATTTTTGCTGAAATTGTGACCCCGCGGCTTAGGGATTTTTTCAAAAAAATACTTTCTGCCGGTTAAGTTTTTGAGGGCTGATTTCTTGTCCTGTGATAAAAAGCCTTCTGTTTCCATTGCTAAAGCTTTCAGGGGAGCATTTTCAAGCTTTTCGCACCATTTTGGAGTGAATTGGCAAAAGTCAGATTTTTGCTGAAATTGTGACCCCGGGGCTTAGGGATTTTTTCAAAAAAATATTTTCTGCCGGTTAAGTTTTTGAGGGTTGATTTCTTGTCCTGTGATAAAAAGCCTTCTGTTTCGATTGCCAAACCTTTCAGGAGAGCATTTTCAATCTTCTGGCACCATTTTTGAGTGAATTGCCAAAAGTCAGATTTTTGCTGAAATTGTGACCACGGGGCTTAGGGATTTTTTCAAAAAAATATTTTCTGCCGGTTAAGTTTTTGAGGGCTGATTTCTTGTCCTGTGATAAAAAGCCTTCTGTTTCGAGTGCCAAACCTTTCAGGAGAGCATTTTCAAGCTTCTAGCACCATTTTTGAGTGAATTGCCAAAAGTCAGATTTTTGCTGAAATTGTGACCCCGGGGCTTAGGGATTTTTTCAAAAAAATATTTTCTGCCGGTTAAGTTTTTGAGGGCTGATTTCTTGTCCTGTGATTAAAAGCCTTCTGTTTCGAGTGGCAAACCGTTTAGGAGAGCATTTTCAAGATTTTGGCACCATTTTGGAGTGAATTTCCAAAAGTCAGATTTTTGCTGAAATTGTGACCCCGGGGTTTGGGATTTTTTCAAAAAAATACTTTCTGCCGGTTAAGTTTTTGAGGGCTGATTTCTTGTCCTGTGATAAAAAGCCTTCTGTTTCCATTGCTAAAGCTTTCAGGGGAGCATATTCAAGCTTTTGGCACCATTTTGGAGTGAATTGCCAAAAGTCAGATTTTTGCTGAAATTGTGACCCCGGGGCTTAGGGATTTTTTGAAAAAAAAATTTTCTGCCGGTTAAGTTTTTGAGGGCTGATTTCTTGTCCTGTGATAAAAAGCCTTCTGTTTCGAGTGCCAAACCTTTCAGGAGAGCATTTTCAAGCTTTTGGCACCATTTTGGAGTGAATTGCCAAAAGTCAGATTTTTGCTGAAATTGTGACCCCGGGGCTTAGGGATTTTTTCAAAAAAATATTTTCTGCCGGTTAAGTTTTTGAGGGCTGATTTCTTGTCCTGTGATTAAAAGCCTTCTGTTTCGAGTGGCAAACCGTTCAGGAGAGCATTTTCAAGCTTTTGGCACCATTTTGGAGTGAATTGCCAAAAGTCAGATTTTTGCTGAAATTGTGACCCCGGGGCTTAGGGATTTTTTCAAAAAAATATTTTCTGCCGGTTAAGTTTTTGAGGGCTGATTTCTTGTCCTGTGATAAAAAGCCTTCTGTTTCGAGTGGCAAACCGTTCAGGAGAGCATTTTCAAGCTTTTGGCACCATTTTGGAGTGAATTGCCAAAGTCAGATTTTTGCTGAAATTGTGACCCCGGGGCTTAGGGATTTTTTAAAAAAAATATTTTCTGCCGGTTAAGTTTTTGAGGGCTGATTTCTTGTCCTGTGATAAAAAGCCTTCTGTTTCGAGTGCCAAACCTTTGAGGAGAGCATTTTCAAGCTTTGGCACCATTTTGGAGTGAATTGCCAAAAGTCAGATTTTTGCTGAAATTGTGACCCCGGGGCTTAGGGATTTTTTCAAAAAAATATTTTCTGCCGGTTAAGTTTTTGAGGGCTGATTTCTTGTCCTGTGATAAAAAGCCTTCTGTTTCGAGTGCCAAACCTTTCAGGGGAGCATTTTCAAGCTTTTGGCACCATTTTTGAGTGAATTGCCAAAAGTCAGATTTTTGCTAAAAAATATTTTCTGCTGGTTAAGTTTTTGAGGGCTGATTTCTTGTCCTGTGATAAAAAGGCTTCTGTTTCGAGTGCCAAACCTTTCAGGAGAGCATTTTCAAGCTTCTGGCACCATTTTGGAGTGAATTGCCAAAAGTCAGATTTTTGCTGAAATTGTGACCCCGGGGCTTAGGGATTTTTTCAAAAAATATTTTCTGCCGGTTAAGTTTTTGAGGGCTGATTTCTTGTCCTGTGATAAAAAGCCTTCTGTTTCGAGTGCCAAACCTTTCAGGGGAGCATTTTCAAGCTTTTGGCACCATTTTGAGTGAATTGCCAAAAGTCAGATTTTTGCTAAAAAATATTTTCTGCTGGTTAAGTTTTTGAGGGCTGATTTCTTGTCCTGTGATAAAAAGGCTTCTGTTTCGAGTGCCAAACCTTTCAGGAGAGCATTTTCAAGCTTCTGGCACCATTTTGGAGTGAATTGCCAAAAGTCAGATTTTTGCTGAAATTGTGACCCCGGGGCTTAGGGATTTTTTCAAAAAAATATTTTCTGCCGGTTAAGTTTTTGAGGGCTGATTTCTTGTCCTGTGATAAAAAGCCTTCTATTTCGATTGCCAAACCTTTCAGGAGAGCATTTTCAAGCTTTTGGCACCATTTTGGAGTGAATTGCCAAATGTCAGATTTTTGCTGAAATTGTGACTATGGGGCTTAGGGATTTTTTCAAAAAAATATTTTCTGCCGGTTAAGTTTTTGAGGGCTGATTTCTTGTCGTGTGATAAAAAGCCTCCTGTTTTGAGTGCCAAACCTTTGAGGAGAGCATTTTCAAGCTTTTGGCACCATTTTGGAGTGAATTGCCAAAAGTCAGATTTTTGCTGAAATTTTGACCCCGGGGCTTAGCGATTTTTTCAAAAAAATATTTTCTGCCGGTTAAGTTTTTGAGGGCTGATTTCTTTTTTCTTTTTTTTATAAAATTTTTATTGGGTTTTCACATTTTATATAGACAAAGACAAAAACACGAAAAACCATAAAAACAAACAAACAGAAAAATAAAACAACAAACATATATAGTTTCCAAAAAACAACTTATTTTCTAACCCTGGTCATTGACTTCCCCCCACCCCCTCCCTTGCATCCCTATTCCCAAATTTGTATCAGCAAATTGGCATTTCCTTATCCATCTTAATATTAGTCCTTTATATATATATATAAAAAAAAGCAAATTTAAATTTATTCTAAGTTGGACCTCAGTTCCCTTCCAACGATTTCCCATTTTGTCTTAAATAATAATCTTGTTAACTAGATCCCATGGTCTTAAGTGTTGTTGAAACTAGATTCTTCCCTCCCTCCCTTCCCCGGTTTGTGTCCCTCCCAAAAACATGTCCAAAATAGCAATTATTAGCCCGGATTCCTTACGTCCGAGGCTCTCAAATCTCTTTCAGTCCCTCTCCGCCGGCCTAGTTGGCAATCCTTTATGTCGGTCTTCACGTCTCGAAAGAGTTCTTTCACAGTCAGTCCAAAATCTCTTCCCATATTTGCAAGCAACTGCTGAGGAATTTCCACAAGGCATGAATTTTGAACATAATCAAAGTCAGAGTCTATGTGGAGGCCCCAATTATATTTCTTTATTTTAAATTCCTTGATTTCATAGATTCCCAGGGCCTCCACTTTCATCTTCTGGATCTTTCGTAGATTTGTAGTAGGTTCAGTCCAATAGTCTCCTTGTTTATATTCCACAGATGTCAGCTTCTGGACAATATTTTCCCATTTCAGTTCTTCTCTTTCTTGTTTTGTCTTCTCCTCTTCTTTGGTTATCATTTCCGGCTCAGCTGTGGATTCTTTCTCAGCCAGGTTCTCATTACATTGAACAGAACTACTTGTTTCAGGATTCAAGGTCATCAATTGTTCACTCATAGCCGTAGTCTGCTCTTGTAAGATTCCAACCAAATAAAACATCCTTTCGATTTCTCCCAGTATCTTTCCATCCACAGCCATTGTAATTCCACAGAATTCCCTCTAGAGGGAATCTGGTTACTTAGTATTCTTTTCCCCAACAGTCCTCTGTCTTGTTATTGTTTCTTTATTTCCAACAATTTTAGATCAATTGTAACTCTTTTTAATCCAGAGGTAACTTAGGTAGCAATTTTCCACTATTAACAATCCGTTTGACAGCTTTGACAGCTGTCAAACTCTGCACTTCTTAAACCAGCTCCAAAGCAGGACGCTCCCGGGCCCGGGAGGGGGGGTTGTTTACAACAGAACATAAAACATCCAACACTCCTCTCTCCTGCTCAAAATTTCCAAATCTTGGAAGTTACTGTCTTTTTTAAAAACTCACCCTTTACAGGGTAGGCACTCCAGCTTAGTTCTTTTTTCGTTGCTCTAGATCGTCTGCAAGGTAGGGGGTGCGGACTTCCTTTTAGCACATCCCCCGATCGTCTCAAATTCAGTGGATAAATTTCTTAAAAACCAAGTCCAAATTACTCACGGGTTGTTTTTTTCAGCCGAATTTCAAGGAAGGAAGTCAGCGCTCTCCGGTCATGGCTCGCGGCTTCGCTCAGCAGAGGTAGCGATGGACTCTCAGTGCCGCGCCACCCCCCGTATCCCCTCCGCAGCCTTTAAAAAGGCTCTTCGCGAATCAGGGGGGGCGTTTAAGGCACCCGCCGAGTCTTCAGTCCGCAGGCATTCCGCGCCTGCGGTTTTAAGGGTCCCCGTGTCGCCGGCACGGCAAAGACCCGTCCCCTGCTGAGCCGGTTCCCTCCGGAGCTCGGAGGGAATCCGTTGAGGGCTGATTTCTTGTCCTGTGATAAAAAGCCTTCTTTTTCCATCGCCAAACCTTTCAGGAGAGCATTTTCAAGCTTTTGGCACCATTTTTGAGTGAATTGCCAAACATCAGATTTTTGCTGAAATTGTGACCCCGGGGCTTAGGGATTTTTTCAAAAAAATATTTTCTGCCGGTTAAGTTTTTGAGGGCTGATTTCTTGTCCTGTGATAAAAAGGCTTCTGTTTCGAGTGGCAAACCGTTCAGGAGAGCATTTTCAAGCTTTTGGCACCATTTTGGAGTGAATTGCCAAAAGTCAGATTTTTGCTGAAATTGTGACCCCGGGGCTTAGGGATTTCTTCAAAAAAATATTTTCTGCCGGTTAAGTTTTTGAGGGCTGATTTCTTGTCGTGTGATAAAAAGCCTTCTGTTTCCATCGCCAAACCTTTCAGGGGAGCATTTTCAAGCTTTTGGCACCATTTTGGAGTGAATTGCCAAAAGTCGGATTTTTGCTGAAATTGTGACCCCGGGGCTTAGGGATTTTTTCAAAAAAATATTTTCTGCCGGTTAAGTTTTTGAGGGCTGATTTCTTGTCCTGTGATAAAAAGGCTTCTGTTTCGAGTGCCAAACCTTTCAGGAGAGCATTTTCAAGCTTCTGGCACCATTTTGGAGTGAATTGCCAAAAGTCAGATTTTTGCTGAAATTGTGACCCCGGGGCTTAGGGATTTTTTCAAAAAAATATTTTCTGCCGGTTAAGTTTTTGAGGGCTGATTTCTTGTCCTGTGATAAAAAGCCTTCTATTTCGATTGCCAAACCTTTCAGGAGAGCATTTTCAAGCTTTTGGCACCATTTTGGAGTGAATTGCCAAATGTCAGATTTTTGCTGAAATTGTGACTATGGGGCTTAGGGATTTTTTCAAAAAAATATTTTCTGCCGGTTAAGTTTTTGAGGGCTGATTTCTTGTCGTGTGATAAAAAGCCTCCTGTTTTGAGTGCCAAACCTTTGAGGAGAGCATTTTCAAGCTTTTGGCACCATTTTGGAGTGAATTGCCAAAAGTCAGATTTTTGCTGAAATTTTGACCCCGGGGCTTAGCGATTTTTTCAAAAAAATATTTTCTGCCGGTTAAGTTTTTGAGGGCTGATTTCTTGTCCTGTGATAAAAAGCCTTCTTTTTCCATCGCCAAACCTTTCAGGAGAGCATTTTCAAGCTTTTGGCACCATTTTTGAGTGAATTGCCAAACATCAGATTTTTGCTGAAATTGTGACCCCGGGGCTTAGGGATTTTTTCAAAAAAATATTTTCTGCCGGTTAAGTTTTTGAGGGCTGATTTCTTGTCCTGTGATAAAAAGGCTTCTGTTTCGAGTGGCAAACCGTTCAGGAGAGCATTTTCAAGCTTTTGGCACCATTTTGGAGTGAATTGCCAAAAGTCAGATTTTTGCTGAAATTGTGACCCCGGGGCTTAGGGATTTCTTCAAAAAAATATTTTCTGCCGGTTAAGTTTTTGAGGGCTGATTTCTTGTCGTGTGATAAAAAGCCTTCTGTTTCCATCGCCAAACCTTTCAGGGGAGCATTTTCAAGCTTTTGGCACCATTTTGGAGTGAATTGCCAAAAGTCGGATTTTTGCTGAAATTGTGACCCCGGGGCTTAGGGATTTTTTCAAAAAAATATTTTCTGCCGGTTAAGTTTTTGAGGGCTGATTTCTTGTCCTGTGATAAAAAGCCTTCTGTTTCGAGTGCCAACCCGTTCAGGAGAGCATTTGCAAGCTTTTGGCACCATTTTGGAGTGAATTGCCAAAAGTCAGATTTTTGCTGAAATTGTGACCCCGGGACTTAGGGATTTTTTTAAAAAAAATATTTTCTGCCGGTTAAGTTTTTGAGGGCTGATTTCTTGTCCTGTGATAAAAAGGCTTCTGTTTCGAGTACCAAACCTTTCAGGAGAGCATTTTCAACCTTTTGGCACTATTTTGGAGTGAATTGCCAAAAGTCAGATTTTTGCTGAAATTGTGACCCCGGGGCTTAGGGATTTTTTCAAAAAAATACTTTCTGCCGGTTAAGTTTTTGAGGGCTGATTTCTTGTCCTGTGATAAAAAGCCTTCTGTTTCCATTGCTAAAGCTTTCAGGGGAGCATATTCAAGCTTTTGGCACCATTTTGGAGTGAATTGCCAAAAGTCAGATTTTTGCTGAAATTGTGACCCCGGGGCTTAGGGATTTTTTCAAAAAAATATTTTCCGCCGGTTAAGGTTTTGAGGGTTGATTTCTTGTCCTGTGATAAAAAGCCTTCTGTTTCGAGTGCCAAACCTTTGAGGAGAGCATTTTCAAGCTTTTGGCACCATTTTGGAGTGAATTGCCATAAGTCAGATTTTTGCTGAAATTGTGACCCCGGGGCTTAGGGATTTTTTCAAAAAAATATTTTCTGCCGGTTAAGTTTTTGAGGGCTGATTTCATGTCCTGTGATTAAAAGCCTTCTGTTTCGAGTGGCAAACCGTTCAGGAGAGCATTTTCAAGCTTTTGGCACCATTTTGGAGTGAATTGCCAAAAGTCAGATTTTTGCTGAAATTGTGACCCCGGGGCTTAGGGATTTTTTCAAAAAAATACTTTCTGCCGGTTAAGTTTTTGAGGGCTGATTTCATGTCCTGTGATAAAAAGCCTTCTGTTTCCATTGCTAAAGCTTTCAGGGGAGCATTTTCAAGCTTTTCGCACCATTTTGGAGTGAATTGCCAAAAGTCAGATTTTTGCTGAAATTGTGACCCCGGGGCTTAGGGATTTTTTCAAAAAAATACTTTCTGCCGGTTAAGTTTTTGAGGGCTGATTTCTTGTCCTGTGATAAAAAGCCTTCTGTTTCCATTGCTAAAGCTTTCAGGGGAGCATTTTCAAGCTTTTGGCACCATTTTGGAGTGAATTGCCAAAAGTCAGATTTTTGCTGAAATTGTGACCCCGGGGCTCAGGGATTTTTTCAAAAAAATATTTTCTGCCGGTTAAGGTTTTGAGGGCTGATTTCTTGTCCTGTGATAAAAAGCCTTCTGTTTCGAGTGCCAAAGCTTTCAGGAGAGCATTTTAAAGCTTTGGGCACCATTTTTGAGTGAATTGCCAAAAGTCAGATTTTTGCTGAAATTGTGACCCCGGGGTTTAGGGATTTTTTCAAAAAAATATTTTCTGCCGGTTAAGTTTTTGAGGGTTGATTTCTTGTCCTGTGATAAAAAGCCTTCTGTTTCGATTGCCAAACCTTTCAGGAGAGCATTTTCAATCTTCTGGCACCATTTTTGAGTGAATTGCCAAAAGTCAGATTTTTGCTGAAATTGTGACCACGGGGCTTAGGGATTTTTTCAAAAAAATACTTTCTGCCGGTTAAGTTTTTGAGGGCTGATTTCTTGTCCTGTGATAAAAAGCCTTCTGTTTCGAGTGCCAAACCTTTCAGGAGAGCATTTTCAAGTTTTTGGCACCATTTTGGAATGAATTGCCAAAAGTCAGATTTTTGCTGAAATTGTGACCCCGGGGCTTAGGGATTTTTTCAAAAAAATATTTTCTGCCGGTTAAGTTTTTGAGGGCTGATTTCTAGTCCTGTGATAAAAAGCCTTCTGTTTTGAGTGCCAAACCTTTCAGGAGAGCATTTTCAAGCTTTTGGCACCATTTTTGAGTGAATTGCCAAAAGTCAGATTTTTGCTGAAATTGTGACCCCGGGGCTTAGGGATTTTTTCAAAAAAAAATTGTTCTGCCGGTTATGTTTTTGAGGGCTGATTTTTCTCCTGTGATAAAAAGGCTTCTGTTTCGAGTGCCAAACCTTTCAGGAGAGCATTTTCAACCTTTGGCACCATTTTTGAGTGAATTGCCAAAATCAGATTTTTGCTGAAATTGTGACCCTTAGGGATTTCTTCAAAAAAATATTTTCTGCCGGTTATGTTTTTGAGGGCTGATTTCTCGTCCTGTGATAAAAAGCCTTCTGTTTTGAGTGCCAAACCTTTAAGGAGAGCATTTGCAACCGGTTGGCACCATTTTTGATTGAACTGCCAAAAGTCAGATTTTTGCTGAAATTGTGACCCCGGGGCTTAGGGATTTTTTCAAAAAAATATTTTCTGCCGGTTAAGTTTTTGAGGGCTGATTTCTTGTCCTGTGATAAAAAGCCTTCTGTTTCGAGTGCCAAACCTTTCAGGGGAGCATTTGCAACCAGTTGGCACCATTTTTCAGTGAATTGCCAAAAGTCAGATTTTTGCTAAAAAATATTTTCTGCTGGTTAAGTTTTTGAGGGCTGATTTCTTGTCCTGTGATAAAAAGGCTTCTGTTTCGAGTGCCAAACCTTTCAGGAGAGCATTTTCAACCTTTGGCACCATTTTTGAGTGAATTGCCAAAATCAGATTTTTGCTGAAATTGTGACCCCGGGGCTTAGGGATTTTTTCAAAAAAATATTTTCTGCCGGATATGTTTTTGAGGGCTGATTTCTCGTCCTGTGATAAAAAGCCTTCTGTTTTGAGTGCCAAACCTTTCAGGAGAGCATTTTCAAGTTTTTGGCACCATTTTGGAGTGAATTGCCAAAATCAGATTTTTGCTGAAATTGTGACCCCGGGGCTTAGGGATTTTTTCAAAAAAATATTTTCTGCCGGTTATGTTTTTGAGGGCTGATTTCTTGTCCTGTGATAAAAAGCCTTCTGTTTCGAGTGCCAAACCTTTCAGGAGAGCATTTTCAAGTTTTTGGCACCATTTTGGAGTGAATTGCCAAAAGTCAGATTTTTGCTGAAATTGTGACCCCGGGGCTTAGGGATTTTTTCAAAAAAATATTTTCTGCCGGTTAAGTTTTTGAGGGCTGATTTCTAGTCCTGTGATAAAAAGCCTTCTTTTTCCATCGCCAAACCTTTCAGGAGAGCATTTTCAAGCTTTTGGCACCATTTTTGAGTGAATTGCCAAACATCAGATTTTTGCTGAAATTGTGACCCCGGGGCTTAGGGATTTTTTCAAAAAAATATTTTCTGCCGGTTAAGTTTTTGAGGGCTGATTTCTTGTCCTGTGATAAAAAGGCTTCTGTTTCGAGTGGCAAACCGTTCAGGAGAGCATTTTCAAGCTTTTGGCACCATTTTGGAGTGAATTGCCAAAAGTCAGATTTTTGCTGAAATTGTGACCCCGGGGCTTAGGGATTTCTTCAAAAAAATATTTTCTGCCGGTTAAGTTTTTGAGGGCTGATTTCTTGTCGTGTGATAAAAAGCCTTCTGTTTCCATCGCCAAACCTTTCAGGGGAGCATTTTCAAGCTTTTGGCACCATTTTGGAGTGAATTGCCAAAAGTCGGATTTTTGCTGAAATTGTGACCCCGGGGTTAGGGATTTTTTCAAAAAAATATTTTCTGCCGGTTAAGGTTTTGAGGGCTGATTTCTTGTCCTGTGATAAAAAGGCTTCTGTTTCGAGTGCCAAACCTTTCAGGAGAGCATTTTCATCCTTTTGGCACCATTTTTGAGTGAATTGCCAAAATCAGATTTTTGCTGAAATTGTGACCCCGGGGCTTAGGGATTTCTTCAAAAAAATATTTTCTGCCGGTTAAGTTTTTGAGGGCTGATTTCTTGTCGTGTGATAAAAAGCCTTCTGTTTCCATCGCCAAACCTTTCAGGGGAGCATTTTCAAGCTTTTGGCACCATTTTGGAGTGAATTGCCAAAAGTCGGATTTTTGCTGAAATTGTGACCCCGGGGCTTAGGGATTTTTTCAAAAAAATATTTTCTGCCGGTTATGTTTTTGAGGGCTGATTTCTCGTCCTGTGATAAAAAGGCTTCTGTTTCGAGTGCCAAACCTTTCAGGAGAGCATTTTCAACCTTTGGCACCATTTTTGAGTGAATTGCCAAAATCAGATTTTTGCTGAAATTGTGACCCCGGGGCTTAGGGATTTTTTCAAAAAAATATTTTCTGCCGGTTATGTTTTTGAGGGCTGATTTCTCGTCCTGTGATAAAAAGCCTTCTGTTTTGAGTGCCAAACCTTTCAGGAGAGCATTTGCAACCGGTTGGCACCATTTTTGAGTGAATTGCCAAAAGTCAGATTGTTGCTGAAATTGTGACCCCGGGGCTTAGGGATTTTATCAAAAAAATATTTTCTGCCGGTTAAGGTTTTGAGGGCTGATTTCTTGTCCTGTGATAAAAAGCCTCCTGTTTTGAGTGCCAAACGTTTCAGGAGAGCATTTTCAAGCTTTTGGCACCATTTTTGAGTGAATTGCCAAAGATCAGATTTTTGCTGAAATTGTGACCCCGGGGCTTAGGGATTTTTTCAAAAAAATATTTTCTGCCGGTTAAGTTTTTGAGGGCTGATTTCTTGTCCTGTGATAAAAAGGCTTCTGTTTCGAGTGGCAAACCGTTCAGGAGAGCATTTTCAAGCTTTTGGCACCATTTTGGAGTGAATTGCCAAAAGTCAAATTTTTGCTGAAATTGTGACCCCGGGGCTTAGGGATTTCTTCAAAAAAATATTTTCTGCCGGTTAAGTTTTTGAGGGCTGATTTCTTGTCCTGTGATAAAAAGCCTTCTGTTTCGAGTGCCAAACCTTTCAGGAGAGCATTTTCAAGCTTTTGGCAGCATTTTTGAGTGAATTTCCAAAAGTCAGATTTTTGCTAAAATTGTGACCCCGGGGCTTAGGGATTTTTTCAAAAAAATATTTTCTGCCGGTTAAATTTTTGAGGGCTGATTTCTTGTCGTGTGATAAAAAGCCTTCTGTTTCCATCGCCAAACCTTTCAGGGGAGCATTTTCAAGCTTTTGGCACCATTTTGGAGTGAATTGCCAAAAGTCGGATTTTTGCTAAAATTGTGACCCCGGGGCTTAGGGATTTTTTCAAAAAAATATTTTCTGCCGGTTAAGTTTTTGAGGGCTGATTTCTTGTCCTGTGATAAAAAGCCTTCTGTTTCGAGTGCCAAAACTTTCAGGGGAGCATTTGCAACCAGTTGGCACCATTTTTGACTGAATTGCCAGAAGTCAGATTTTTTCATAAAAATATTTTCTGCCGGTTAAGTTTTTGAGGGCTGATTTCTAGTCCTGTGATAAAAAGCCTTCTTTTTCCATCGCAAAACCTTTCAGGAGAGCATTTTCAAGCTTTTGGCACCATTTTTGAGTGAATTGCCAAACATCAGATTTTTGCTGAAATTGTGACCCCGGGGCTTAGGGATTTTTTCAAAAAAATATTTTCTGCCGGTTAAGTTTTTGAGGGCTGATTTCTTGTCCTGTGATAAAAAGCCTCCTGTTTTGAGTGCCAAACCTTTCAGGAGAGCATTTTCAAGCTTTTGGCACCATTTTGGAGTGAATTGCCAAAAGTCAGATTTTTGCTGAAATTGTGACTATGGGGCTTAGGGATTTTTTCAAAAAAATATTTTCTGCCGGTTAAATTTTTGAGGGCAGATTTCTTGTCTTGTGATAAAAAGCCTTCTATTTCGATTGCCAAACCTTTCAGGAGAGCATTTTCAAGCTTCTGGCACCATTTTTGAGTGAATTGCCAAAAGTCAGATTTTTGCTGAAATTGTGACCCCGGGACTTAGGGATTTTTTCAAAAAAAAAATTGTTCTGCCGGTTAAGTTTTTGAGGGCTGATTTCTTGTCCTGTGATAAAAAGGCTTCTGTTTCGAGTGCCAAACCTTTCAGGAGAGCATTTTCAAGCTTTTGGCACCATTTTGGAGTGAATTGCCGAAAGTCAGATTTTTGCTGAAATTGTGACCCCGGGGCTTAGGGATTTTTTCAAAAAAATATTTTCTGCCGGTTAAGTTTTTGAGGGCTGATTTCTTGTCCTGTGATAAAAAGCCTTCTGTTTCGAGTGCCAAACCTTTCAGGGGAGCATTTTCAAGCTTTTGGCACCATTTTTGAGTGAATTGCCAAAAGTCAGATTTTTGCTAAAAAATATTTTCTGCTGGTTAAATTTTTGAGGGCTGATTTCTTGTCCTGTGATAAAAAGCCTCCTGTTTTGAGTGCCAAACATTTCAGGAGAGCATTTTCAAGCTTCTGGCACCATTTTGGAGTGAATTGCCAAAAGTCAGATTTTTGCTGAAATTGTGACCCCGGGGCTTAGGGATTTTTTCAAAAAAATATTTTCTGCCGGTTAAGTTTTTGAGGGCTGATTTCTTGTCCTGTGATAAAAAGCCTTCTATTTCGATTGCCAAACCTTTCAGGAGAGCATTTTCAAGCTTTTGGCACCATTTTGGAGTGAATTGCCAAATGTCAGATTTTTGCTGAAATTGTGACCCCGGGGCTTAGGGATTTTTTCAAAAAAATATTTTCTGCCGGTTAAGTTTTTGAGGGCTGATTTCTTGTCCTGTGATAAAAAGCCTTCTGTTTCGAGTGCCAAACCTTTCAGGAGAGCATTTTCAAGTTTTTGGCACCATTTTGGAGTGAATTGCCAAAAGTCAGATTTTTGCTGAAATTGTGACCCCGGGGCTTAGGGATTTTTTCAAAAAAATATTTTCTGCCGGTTAAGTTTTTGAGGGCTGATTTCTTGTCCTGTGATAAAAAGCCTTCTGTTTCGAGTGGCAAACCGTTCAGGAGAGCATTTTCAAGCTTTTGGCACCATTTTGGAATGAATTGCCAAAAGTCAAATTTTTGCTGAAATTGTGACCCCGGGGCTTAGGGATTTCTTCAAAAAAATATTTTCTGCCGGTTAAGTTTTTGAGGGCTGATTTCTTGTCCTGTGATAAAAAGCCTTCTGTTTCCATCGCCAAAGCTTTCAGGAGAGCATTTTCAAGCTTTTGGCACCATTTTGGAGTGAATTGCCAAAAGTCAGATTTTTGCTGAAATTGTGACCCCGGGGCTTAGGGATTTTTTCAAAAAAATATTTTCTGCCGGTTAAGTTTTTGAGGGCTGATTTCTTGTCCTGTGATAAAAAGCCTCCTGTTTTGAGTGCCAAACCTTTCAGGAGAGCATTTTCAAGCTTTTGGCACCATTTTGGAGTGAATTGCCAAATGTCAGATTTTTGCTGAAATTGTGACCCCTTAGGGATTTTTTCAAAAAAATATTTTCTGCCGGTTAAGTTTTTGAGGGCTGATTTCTTGTCGTGTGATAAAAAGCCTCCTGTTTTGAGTGCCAAACCTTTGAGGAGAGCATTTTCAAGCTTTTGGCACCATTTTGGAGTGAATTGCCAAAAGTCAGATTTTTGCTGAAATTGTGACCCCGGGGCTTAGGGATTTTTTCAAAAAAATATTTTCTGCCGGTTAAGTTTTTGAGGGCTGATTTCTTGTCCTGTGATAAAAAGCCTTCTGTTTCGAGTGCCAAACCTTTCAGGAGAGCATTTTCAAGTTTTTGGCACCATTTTGGAGTGAATTGCCAAAAGTCAGATTTTTGTTGAAATTGTGACCCCGGGGCTTAGGGATTTTTTCAAAAAAATATTTTCTGCCGGTTAAGTTTTTGAGGGCTGATTTCTTGTCCTGTGATAAAAAGCCTTCTGTTTCGAGTGGCAAACCCTTCAGGAGAGCATTTTCAAGCTTTTGGCACCATTTTGGAATGAATTGCCAAAAGTCAAATTTTTGCTGAAATTGTGACCCCGGGGCTTAGGGATTTCTTCAAAAAAATATTTTCTGCCGGTTAAGTTTTTGAGGGCTGATTTCTTGTCCTGTGATAAAAAGCCTTCTGTTTCCATCGCCAAAGCTTTCAGGAGAGCATTTTCAAGCTTTTGGCACCATTTTTGAGTGAATTGCCAAAAGTCAGATTTTTGCTGAAATTGTGACCCCGGGGCTTAGGGATTTTTTCAAAAAAATATTTTCTGCCGGTTAAGTTTTTGAGGGCTGATTTCTTGTCCTGTGATAAAAAGCCTCCTGTTTTGAGTGCCAAACATTTCAGGAGAGCATTTTCAAGCTTCTGGCACCATTTTGGAGTGAATTGCCAAAAGTCAGATTTTTGCTGAAATTGTGACCCCGGGGCTTAGGGATTTTTTCAAAAAAATATTTTCTGCCGGTTAAGTTTTTGAGGGCTGATTTCTTGTCCTGTGATAAAAAGCCTTCTATTTCGATTGCCAAACCTTTCAGGAGAGCATTTTCAAGCTTTTGGCACCATTTTGGAGTGAATTGCCAAATGTCAGATTTTTGCTGAAATTGTGACCCCTTAGGGATTTTTTCAAAAAAATATTTTCTGCCGGTTAAGTTTTTGAGGGCTGATTTCTTGTCGTGTGATAAAAAGCCTCCTGTTTTGAGTGCCAAACCTTTGAGGAGAGCATTTTCAAGCTTTTGGCACCATTTTGGAGTGAATTGCCAAAAGTCAGATTTTTGCTGAAATTGTGACCCCGGGGCTTAGGGATTTTTTCAAAAAAATATTTTCTGCCGGTTAAGTTTTTGAGGGCTGATTTCTTCTCCTGTGATAAAAAGCCTTCTGTTTCGAGTGGCAAACCGTTCAGGAGAGCATTTTCAAGCTTTTGGCACCATTTTGGAATGAATTGCCAAAAGTCAAATTTTTGCTGAAATTGTGACCCCGGGGCTTAGGGATTTCTTCAAAAAAATATTTTCTGCCGGTTAAGTTTTTGAGGGCTGATTTCTTGTCCTGTGATAAAAAGCCTTCTGTTTCCATCGCCAAAGCTTTCAGGAGAGCATTTTCAAGCTTTTGGCACCATTTTTGAGTGAATTGCCAAAAGTCAGATTTTTGCTGAAATTGTGACCCCGGGGCTTAGGGATTTTTTCAAAAAAAAATTTGTTCTGCCGGTTATGTTTTTGAGGGCTGATTTTTCTCCTGTGATAAAAAGGCTTCTGTTTCGAGTGCCAAACCTTTCAGGAGAGCATTTTCAACCTTTGGCACCATTTTTGAGTGAATTGCCAAAATCAGATTTTTGCTGAAATTGTGACCCTTAGGGATTTTTTCAAAAAAATATTTTCTGCCGGTTATGTTGTTGAGGGCTGATTTCTCGTCCTGTGATAAAAAGCCTTCTGTTTTGAGTGCCAAACCTTTCAGGAGAGCATTTGCAACCGGTTGGCACCATTTTTGATTGAACTGCCAAAAGTCAGATTTTTGCTGAAATTGTGACCCCGGGGCTTAGGGATTTTTCAAAAAAATATTTTCTGCCGGTTAAGTTTTTGAGGGCTGATTTCTTGTCCTGTGATAAAAAGCCTTCTGTTTCGAGTGCCAAACCTTTCAGGAGAGCATTTTCGAGCTTCTGGCACCATTTTTGAGTGAATTGCCAAAAGTCAGATTTTTGCTGAAATTGTGACCCCGGGACTTAGGGATTTTTTCAAAAAAAAAATTGTTCTGCCGGTTAAGTTTTTGAGGGCTGATTTCTTGTCCTGTGATAAAAAGCCTTCTGTTTCGAGTGCCAAACCTTTCAGGAGAGCATTTTCAAGCTTTTGGCACCATTTTGGAGTGAATTGCCGAAAGTCAGATTTTTGCTGAAATTGTGACCCCGGGGCTTAGGGATTTTTTCAAAAAAATATTTTCTGCCGGTTAAGTTTTTGAGGGCTGATTTCTTGTCCTGTGATAAAAAGCCTTCTGTTTCGAGTGCCAAACCTTTCAGGGGAGCATTTTCAAGCTTTTGGCACCATTTTTGAGTGAATTGCCAAAAGTCAGATTTTTGCTAAAAAATATTTTCTGCCGGTTATGTTTTTGAGGGCTGATTTTTCTCCTGTGATAAAAAGGCTTCTGTTTCGAGTGCCAAACCTTTCAGGAGAGCATTTTCAACCTTTGGCACCATTTTTGAGTGAATTGCCAAAATCAGATTTTTGCTGAAATTGTGACCCTTAGGGATTTTTTCAAAAAAATATTTTCTGCCGGTTATGTTGTTGAGGGCTGATTTCTCGTCCTGTGATAAAAAGCCTTCTGTTTTGAGTGCCAAACCTTTCAGGAGAGCATTTGCAACCGGTTGGCACCATTTTTGATTGAACTGCCAAAAGTCAGATTTTTGCTGAAATTGTGACCCCGGGGCTTAGGGATTTTTCAAAAAAATATTTTCTGCCGGTTAAGTTTTTGAGGGCTGATTTCTTGTCCTGTGATAAAAAGCCTTCTGTTTCGAGTGCCAAACCTTTCAGGGGAGCATTTGCAACCAGTTGGCACCATTTTTCAGTGAATTGCCAAAAGTCAGATTTTTGGTAAAAAATATTTTCTGCTGGTTAAGTTTTTGAGGGCTGATTTCTTGTCCTGTGATAAAAAGGCTTCTGTTTCGACTGCCAAACCTTTCAGGAGAGCATTTTCAACCTTTGGCAACATTTTTGAGTGAATTGCCAAAATCAGATTTTTGCTGAAATTGTGACCCCGGGGCTTAGGGATTTTTTCAAAAAAATATTTTCTGCCGGTTATGTTTTTGAGGGCTGATTTCTCGTCCTGTGATAAAAAGCCTTCTGTTTCCATCGCCAAACCTTTCAGGAGGGCATTTGCAACCGCTTGGCACCATTTTTGAGTGAATTGCCAAAAGTCAGATTGTTGCTGAAATTGTGACCCCGGGGCTTAGTGATTTTATCAAAAAAATATTTTCTGCCGGTTAAGTTTTTGAGGGCTGATTTCTTGTCCTGTGATAAAAAGCCTTCTGTTTCGAGTGCCAAACCTTTCAGGAGAGCATTTGCTACCGGTTGACACCATTTTTGATTGAACTGCCAAAAGTCAGATTTTTGCTGAAATTGTGACCCCGGGGCTTAGGGATTTTTTCAAAAAAATATTTTCTGCCGGTTAAGTTTTTGAGGGCTGATTTCTTGTCCTGTGATAAAAAGCCTTCTGTTTCGAGTGCCAAACCTTTCAGGGGAGCATTTGCAACCAGTTGGCACCATTTTGGAGTGAATTGCCAAAAGTCAGATTTTTGCTGAAATTGTGACCCCGGGGCTTAGGGATTTTTTCAAAAAAATATTTTCTGCCGGTTAAGTTTTTGAGGGCTGATTTCTTGTCCTGTGATAAAAAGCCTTCTGTTTCGAGTGCCAAACCTTTCAGGAGAGCATTTTCAAGCTTCTGGCACCATTTTTGAGTGAATTGCCAAAAGTCAGATTTTTGCTGAAATTGTGATCCCGGGACTTAGGGATTTTTTCAAAAAAAAAATTGTTCTGCCGGTTAAGTTTTTGAGGGCTGATTTCTTGTCCTGTGATAAAAAGGCTTCTGTTTCGAGTGCCAAACCTTTCAGGAGAGCATTTTCAAGCTTTTGGCACCATTTTGGAGTGAATTGCCGAAAGTCAGATTTTTGCTGAAATTGTGACCCCGGGGCTTAGGGATTTTTTCAAAAAAATATTTTCTGCCGGTTAAGTTTTTGAGGGCTGATTTCTTGTCCTGTGATAAAAAGCCTTCTGTTTCGAGTGCCAAACCTTTCAGGGGAGCATTTTCAAGCTTTTGACACCATTTTTGAGTGAATTGCCAAAAGTCAGATTTTTGCTAAAAAATATTTTCTGCTGGTTAAGTTTTTGAGGGCTGATTTCTTGTCCTGTGATAAAAAGCCTCCTGTTTTGAGTGCCAAACATTTCAGGAGAGCATTTTCAAGCTTCTGGCACCATTTTGGAGTGAATTGCCAAAAGTCAGATTTTTGCTGAAATTGTGACCCCGGGGCTTAGGGATTTTTTCAAAAAAATATTTTCTGCCGGTTAAGTTTTTGAGGGCTGATTTCTTGTCCTGTGATAAAAAGCCTTCTATTTCGATTGCCAAACCTTTCAGGAGAGCATTTTCAAGCTTTTGGCACCATTTTTGAGTGAATTGCCAAAAGTCAGATTTTTGCTAAAAAATATTTTCTGCTGGTTAAGTTTTTGAGGGCTGATTTCTTGTCCTGTGATAAAAAGGTTTCTGTTTCGAGTGCCAAACCTTTCAGGAGAGCATTTTCAAGCTTCTGGCACCATTTTTGAGTGAATTGCCAAAAGTCAGATTTTTGCTGAAATTGTGACCCCGGGGCTTAGGGATTTTTCAAAAAAATATTTTCTGCCGGTTAAGTTTTTGAGGGCTGATTTCTTGTCCTGTGATAAAAAGCCTTCTGTTTCGAGTGCCAAACCTTTCAGGGGAGCATTTTCAAGCTTTTGGCACCATTTTTGAGTGAATTGCCAAAAGTCAGATTTTTGCTAAAAAATATTTTCTGCTGGTTAAATTTTTGAGGGCTGATTTCTTGTCCTGTGATAAAAAGCCTCCTGTTTTGAGTGCCAAACATTTCAGGAGAGCATTTTCAAGCTTCTGGCACCATTTTGGAGTGAATTGCCAAAAGTCAGATTTTTGCTGAAATTGTGACCCCGGGGCTTAGGGATTTTTTCAAAAAAATATTTTCTGCCGGTTAAGTTTTTGAGGGCTGATTTCTCGTCCTGTGATAAAAAGCCTTCTGTTTTGAGTGCCAAACCTTTCAGGAGAGCATTTGCAACCGGTTGGCACCATTTTTGATTGAACTGCCAAAAGTCAGATTTTTGCTGAAATTGTGACCCCGGGGCTTAGGGATTTTTTCAAAAAAATATTTTCTGCCGGTTAAGTTTTTGAGGGCTGATTTTTTGTCCTGTGATAAAAAGCCTTCTGTTTCGAGTGCCAAACCTTTCAGGGGAGCATTTGCAACCAGTTGGCACCATTTTTCAGTGAATTGCCAAAAGTCAGATTTTTGGTAAAAAATATTTTCTGCTGGTTAAGTTTTTGAGGGCTGATTTCTTGTCCTGTGATAAAAAGGCTTCTGTTTCGACTGCCAAACCTTTCAGGAGAGCATTTTCAACCTTTGGCAACATTTTTGAGTGAATTGCCAAAATCAGATTTTTGCTGAAATTGTGACCCCGGGGCTTAGGGATTTTTTCAAAAAAATATTTTCTGCCGGTTATGTTTTTGAGGGCTGATTTCTCGTCCTGTGATAAAAAGCCTTCTGTTTCCATCGCCAAACCTTTCAGGAGGGCATTTGCAACCGCTTGGCACCATTTTTGAGTGAATTGCCAAAAGTCAGATTGTTGCTGAAATTGTGACCCCGGGGCTTAGTGATTTTATCAAAAAAATATTTTCTGCCGGTTAAGTTTTTGAGGGCTGATTTCTTGTCCTGTGATAAAAAGTCTTCTGTTTCGAGTGCCAAACCTTTCAGGAGAGCATTTTCAACCTTTGGCACCATTTTTGAGTGAATTGCCAAAATCAGATTTTTGCTGAAATTGTGACCCCGGGGCTTAGGGATTTTATCAAAAAAATATTTTCTGCCGGTTAAGTTTTTGAGGGCTGATTTCTTGTCCTGTGATAAAAAGGCTTCTGTTTCGAGTGCCAAACCTTTCAGGAGAGCATTTGCTACCGGTTGACACCATTTTTGATTGAACTGCCAAAAGTCAGATTTTTGCTGAAATTGTGACCCCGGGGCTTAGGGATTTTTTCAAAAAAATATTTTCTGCCGGTTAAGTTTTTGAGGGCTGATTTCTTGTCCTGTGATAAAAAGCCTTCTGTTTCGAGTGCCAAACCTTTCAGGGGAGCATTTGCAACCAGTTGGCACCATTTTGGAGTGAATTGCCAAAAGTCAGATTTTTGCTGAAATTGTGACCCCGGGGCTTAGGGATTTTTTCAAAAAAATATTTTCTGCCGGTTAAGTTTTTGAGGGCTGATTTCTTGTCCTGTGATAAAAAGGCTTCTGTTTCGAGTGCCAAACCTTTCAGGAGAGCATTTTCAAGCTTTTGGCACCATTTTGGAGTGAATTGCCGAAAGTCAGATTTTTGCTGAAATTGTGACCCCGGGGCTTAGGGATTTTTTCAAAAAAATATTTTCTGCCGGTTAAGTTTTTGAGGGCTGATTTCTTGTCCTGTGATAAAAAGCCTTCTGTTTCGAGTGCCAAACCTTTCAGGGGAGCATTTTCAAGCTTTTGACACCATTTTTGAGTGAATTGCCAAAAGTCAGATTTTTGCTAAAAAATATTTTCTGCTGGTTAAGTTTTTGAGGGCTGATTTCTTGTCCTGTGATAAAAAGCCTCCTGTTTTGAGTGCCAAACATTTCAGGAGAGCATTTTCAAGCTTCTGGCACCATTTTGGAGTGAATTGCCAAAAGTCAGATTTTTGCTGAAATTGTGACCCCGGGGCTTAGGGATTTTTTCAAAAAAATATTTTCTGCCGGTTAAGTTTTTGAGGGCTGATTTCTTGTCCTGTGATAAAAAGCCTCCTGTTTTGAGTGCCAAACCTTTCAGGAGAGCATTTTCAAGCTTTTGGCACCATTTTGGAGTGAATTGCCAAAAGTCAGATTTTTGCTGAAATTGTGACTATGGGGCTTAGGGATTTTTTCAAAAAAATAATTTCTGCCGGTTAAATTTTTGAGGGCAGATTTCTTGTCCTGTGATAAAAAGCCTTCTGTTTCGAGTGCCAAACCTTTCAGGAGAGCATTTTCAAGCTTCTGGCACCATTTTGGAGTGAATTGCCAAATGTCAGATTTTTGCTGAAATTGTGACCCCTTAGGGATTTTTTCAAAAAAATATTTTCTGCCGGTTAAGTTTTTGAGGGCTGATTTCTTGTCGTGTGATAAAAAGCCTCCTGTTTTGAGTGCCAAACCTTTGAGGAGAGCATTTTCAAGCTTTTGGCACCATTTTTGAGTGAATTGCCAAAAGTCAGATTTTTGCTGAAATTGTGACCCCGGGGCTTAGGGATTTTTTCAAAAAAATATTTTCTGCCGGTTAAGTTTTTGAGGGCTGATTTCTTGTCCTGTGATAAAAAGCCTCCTGTTTTGAGTGCCAAACATTTCAGGAGAGCATTTTCAAGCTTCTGGCACCATTTTGGAGTGAATTGCCAAAAGTCAGATTTTTGCTGAAATTGTGACCCCGGGGCTTAGGGATTTTTTCAAAAAAATATTTTCTGCCGGTTAAGTTTTTGAGGGCTGATTTCTTGTCCTGTGATAAAAAGCCTTCTATTTCGATTGCCAAACCTTTCAGGAGAGCATTTTCGAGCTTCTGGCACCATTTTTGAGTGAATTGCCAAAAGTCAGATTTTTGCTGAAATTGTGACCCCGGGACTTAGGGATTTTTTCAAAAAAAAAATTGTTCTGCCGGTTAAGTTTTTGAGGGCTGATTTCTTGTCCTGTGATAAAAAGCCTTCTGTTTCGAGTGCCAAACCTTTCAGGAGAGCATTTTCAAGCTTTTGGCACCATTTTGGAGTGAATTGCCGAAAGTCAGATTTTTGCTGAAATTGTGACCCCGGGGCTTAGGGATTTTTTCAAAAAAATATTTTCTGCCGGTTAAGTTTTTGAGGGCTGATTTCTTGTCCTGTGATAAAAAGCCTTCTGTTTCGAGTGCCAAACCTTTCAGGGGAGCATTTTCAAGCTTTTGGCACCATTTTTGAGTGAATTGCCAAAAGTCAGATTTTTGCTAAAAAATATTTTCTGCCGGTTATGTTTTTGAGGGCTGATTTTTCTCCTGTGATAAAAAGGCTTCTGTTTCGAGTGCCAAACCTTTCAGGAGAGCATTTTCAACCTTTGGCACCATTTTGGAGTGAATTGCCAAAAGTCGGATTTTTGCTGAAATTGTGACCCCGGGGCTTAGGGATTTTTTCAAAAAAATATTTTCTGCCGGTTATGTTGTTGAGGGCTGATTTCTCGTCCTGTGATAAAAAGCCTTCTGTTTTGAGTGCCAAACCTTTCAGGAGAGCATTTGCAACCGGTTGGCACCATTTTTGATTGAACTGCCAAAAGTCAGATTTTTGCTGAAATTGTGACCCCGGGGCTTAGGGATTTTTCAAAAAAATATTTTCTGCCGGTTAAGTTTTTGAGGGCTGATTTCTTGTCCTGTGATAAAAAGCCTTCTGTTTCGAGTGCCAAACCTTTCAGGGGAGCATTTGCAACCAGTTGGCACTATTTTTCAGTGAATTGCCAAAAGTCAGATTTTTGCTAAAAAATATTTTCTGCTGGTTAAGTTTTTGAGGGCTGATTTCTTGTCCTGTGATAAAAAGGCTTCTGTTTCGACTGCCAAACCTTTCAGGAGAGCATTTTCAACCTTTGGCAACATTTTTGAGTGAATTGCCAAAATCAGATTTTTGCTGAAATTGTGACCCCGGGGCTTAGGGATTTTTTCAAAAAAATATTTTCTGCCGGTTATGTTTTTGAGGGCTGATTTCTCGTCCTGTGATAAAAAGCCTTCTGTTTCCATCGCCAAACCTTTCAGGAGGGCATTTGCAACCGCTTGGCACCATTTTTGAGTGAATTGCCAAAAGTCAGATTGTTGCTGAAATTGTGACCCCGGGGCTTAGTGATTTTATCAAAAAAATATTTTCTGCCGGTTAAGTTTTTGAGGGCTGATTTCTTGTCCTGTGATAAAAAGCCTTCTGTTTCGAGTGCCAAACCTTTCAAGAGAGCATTTTCAACCTTTGGCACCATTTTTGAGTGAATTGCCAAAATCAGATTTTTGCCGAAATTGTGACCCCGGGGCTTAGGGATTTTATCAAAAAAATATTTTCTGCCGGTTAAGTTTTTGAGGGCTGATTTCTTGTCCTGTGATAAAAAGGCTTCTGTTTTGAGTGCCAAACCTTTCAGGAGAGCATTTGCTACCGGTTGACACCATTTTTGATTGAACTGCCAAAAGTTAGATTTTTGCTGAAATTGTGACCCCGGGGCTTAGGGATTTTTTCAAAAATTATTTTCTGCCGGTTAAGTTTTTGAGGGCTGATTTCTTGTCCTGTGATAAAAAGCCTTCTGTTTCGAGTGCCAAACCTTTCAGGGGAGCATTTGCAACCAGTTGGCACCATTTTGGAGTGAATTGCCAAAAGTCAGATTTTTGCTGAAATTGTGACCCCGGGGCTTAGGGATTTTTTCAAAAAAATATTTTCTGCCGGTTAAGTTTTTGAGGGCTGATTTCTTGTCCTGTGATAAAAAGCCTTCTGTTTCGAGTGCCAAACCTTTCAGGAGAGCATTTTCAAGCTTCTGGCACCATTTTTGAGTGAATTGCCAAAAGTCAGATTTTTGCTGAAATTGTGATCCTGGGACTTAGGGATTTTTTCAAAAAAAAAATTGTTCTGCCGGTTAAGTTTTTGAGGGCTGATTTCTTGTCCTGTGATAAAAAGGCTTCTGTTTCGAGTGCCAAACCTTTCAGGAGAGCATTTTCAAGCTTTTGGCACCATTTTGGAGTGAATTGCCGAAAGTCAGATTTTTGCTGAAATTGTGACCCCGGGGCTTAGGGATTTTTTCAAAAAAATATTTTCTGCCGGTTAAGTTTTTGAGGGCTGATTTCTTGTCCTGTGATAAAAAGCCTTCTGTTTCGAGTGCCAAACCTTTCAGGGGAGCATTTTCAAGCTTTTGGCACCATTTTTGAGTGAATTGCCAAAAGTCAGATTTTTGCTAAAAAATATTTTCTGCTGGTTAAGTTTTTGAGGGCTGATTTCTTGTCCTGTGATAAAAAGCCTCCTGTTTTGAGTGCCAAACATTTCAGGAGAGCATTTTCAAGCTTCTGGCACCATTTTGGAGTGAATTGCCAAAAGTCAGATTTTTGCTGAAATTGTGACTATGGGGCTTAGGGATTTTTTCAAAAAAATATTTTCTGCCGGTTAAATTTTTGAGGGCAGATTTCTTGTCTTGTGATAAAAAGCCTTCTATTTCGATTGCCAAACCTTTCAGGAGAGCATTTTCAAGCTTTTGGCACCATTTTGGAGTGAATTGCCAAAATCAGATTTTTGCTGAAATTGTGACCCTTAGGGATTTTTTCAAAAAAATATTTTCTGCCGGTTAAGTTTTTGAGGGCTGATTTTTTGTCCTGTGATAAAAAGCCTTCTGTTTCGAGTGCCAAACCTTTCAGGGGAGCATTTGCAACCAGTTGGCACCATTTTTCAGTGAATTGCCAAAAGTCAGATTTTTGCTAAAAAATATTTTCTGCTGGTTAAGTTTTTGAGGGCTGATTTCTTGTCCTGTGATAAAAAGGCTTCTATTTCGAGTGCCAAACCTTTCAGGAGAGCATTTTCAACCTTTGGCAACATTTTTGGGTGAATTGCCAAAATCAGATTTTTGCTAAAATTGTGACCCCGGGGCTTAGGGATTTTTTCAAAAAAATATTTTCTGCCGGTTATGTTTTTGAGGGCTGATTTCTCGTCCTGTGATAAAAAGCCTTCTGTTTCCATCGCCAAACCTTTCAGGAGGGCATTTGCAACCGGTTGGCACCATTTTTGAGTGAATTGCCAAAAGTCAGATTGTTGCTGAAATTGTGACCCCGGGGCTTAGTGATTTTATCAAAAAAATATTTTCTGCCGGTTAAGTTTTTGAGGGCTGATTTCTTGTCCTGTGATAAAAAGCCTTCTGTTTCGAGTGCCAAACCTTTCAGGAGAGCATTTTCAACCTTTGGCACCATTTTTGAGTGAATTGCCAAAATCAGATTTTTGCTGAAATTGTGACCCCGGGACTTAGGGATTTTTTCAAAAAAAAAATTGTTCTGCCGGTTAAGTTTTTGAGGGCTGATTTCTTGTCCTGTGATAAAAAGGCTTCTGTTTCGAGTGCCAAACCTTTCAGGAGAGCATTTTCAAGCTTTTGGCACCATTTTGGAGTGAATTGCCGAAAGTCAGATTTTTGCTGAAATTGTGACCCCGGGGCTTAGGGATTTTTTCAAAAAAATATTTTCTGCCGGTTAAGTTTTTGAGGACTGATTTCTTGTCCTGTGATAAAAAGCCTTCTGTTTCGAGTGCCAAACCTTTCAGGGGAGCATTTTCAAGCTTTTGGCACCATTTTTGAGTGAATTGCCAAAAGTCAGATTTTTGCTAAAAAATATTTTCTGCTGGTTAAGTTTTTGAGGGCTGATTTCTTGTCCTGTGATAAAAAGCCTCCTGTTTTGAGTGCCAAACATTTCAGGAGAGCATTTTCAAGCTTCTGGCAGCATTTTTGAGTGAATTGCCAAAAGTCAGATTTTTGCTGAAATTGTGACCCCGGGGCTTAGGGATTTTTTCAAAAAAATATTTTCTGCCGGTTAAGTTTTTGAGGGCTGATTTCTTGTCCTGTGATAAAAAGCCTTCTATTTCGATTGCCAAACCTTTCAGGAGAGCATTTTCAAGCTTTTGGCACCATTTTGGAGTGAATTGCCAAATGTCAGATTTTTGCTGAAATTATGACCCCGGGGCTTAGGGATTTTTTCAAAAAAATATTTTCTGCCGGTTAAGTTTTTGAGGGCTGATTTCATGTCGTGTGATAAAAAGCCTCCTGTTTTGAGTGCCAAACCTTTCAGGAGAGCATTTTCAAGCTTTTGGCACCATTTTAGAGTGAATTGCCAAAAGTCAGATTTTTGCTGAAATTTTGACCCCGGGGCTTAGGGATTTTTTTAAAAAAATATTTTCTGCCGGTTAAGTTTTTGAGGGCTGATTTCTTGTCCTGTGATAAAAAGCCTTCTTTTTCCATCGCCAAAGCTTTCAGGAGAGCATTTTCAAGCTTTTGGCACCATTTTTGAGTGAATTGCCAAAAGTCAGATTTTTGCTGAAATTGTGACCCCGGGGCTTAGGGATATTATCAAAAAAATATTTTCTGCCGGTTAAGTTTTTGAGGGCTGATTTCTTGTCCTGTGATAAAAAGGCTTCTGTTTCGAGTGCCAAACCTTTCAGGAGAGCATTTTCAACCTTTTGGCACCATTTTTGAGTGAATTGCCAAAATCAGTTTTTTGCTGAAATTGTGACCCCGGGGCTTAGGGATTTTTTCAAAAAAATATTTTCTGCCGGTTATGTTTTTGAGGGCTGATTTCTTGTCCTGTGATAAAAAGGCTTCTGTTTCGAGTGCCAAACTTTTCAGGAGAGCATTTTCAAGCTTTTGGCACCATTTTGGAGTGAATTGCCAAAAGTCGGATTTTTGCTGAAATTGTGACCCCAGGGCTTAGGGATTTTTTCAAAAAAATATTTTCTGCCGGTTAAGTTTTTGAGGGCTGATTTCTTGTCCTGTGATAAAAAGCCTTCTGTTTCGAGTGCCAAAACTTTCAGGGGAGCATTTGCAACCAGTTGGCAACATTTTTGAGTGAACTGCCAAAAGTCAGATTTTTGCTGAAATTGTGACCCCGGGGCTTAGGGATTTTATCAAAAAAATATTTTCTGCCGGTTAAGTTTTTGAGGGCTGATTTCTTGTCCTGTGATAAAAAGCCTTCTGTTTCGAGTGCCAAACCTTTCAGGGGAGCATTTGCAACCAGTTGGCACCACTTTTCAGTGAATTGCCAAAAGTCAGATTTTTACTAAAAAACATTTTCTGCTGGTTAAGTTTTTGAGGGCTGATTTCTTGGCCTGTGATAAAAAGCCTCCTGTTTTGAGTGCCAAACCTTTCAGGAGAGCATTTTCAAGCTTTTGGCACCATTTTTGAGTGAATTGCCAAAGATCAGATTTTTGCTGAAATTGTGACCCCGGGGCTTAGGGATTTTTTCAAAAAAATATTTTCTGCCGGTTAAGTTTTTGAGGGCTGATTTCTTGTACTGTGATAAAAAGGCTTCTGTTTTGAGTGCCAAACCTTTCAGGAGAGCATTTTCAAGCTTTTGGCACCATTTTGGAGTGAATTGCCAAAAGTCAGATTTTTGCTGAAATTGTGACCCCGGGGCTTAGGGATTTTTTCAAAAAAATATTTTCTGCCGGTTAAGTTTTTGAGGGCTGATTTCTTGTCCTGTGATAAAAAGCCTTCTGTTTCGAGTGGCAAACCGTTCAGGAGAGCATTTTCAAGCTTTTGGCACCATTTTGGAGTGAATTGCCAAAAGTCAAATTTTTGCTGAAATTGTGACCCCGGGGCTTAGGGATTTCTTCAAAAAAATATTTTCTGCCGGTTAAGTTTTTGAGGGCTGATTTCTTGTCCTGTGATAAAAAGCCTTCTGTTTCGAGTGCCAAACCTTTCAGGAGAGCATTTTCAAGCTTTTGGCAGCATTTTTGAGTGAATTTCCAAAAGTCAGATTTTTGCTGAAATTGTGACCCCGGGGCTTTGGGATTTTTTCAAAAAAATATTTTCTGCCGGTTACGTTTTTGAGGGCTGATTTCTTGTCGTGTGATTAAAAGACTTCTGTTTCCATCGCCAAACCTTTCAGGGGAGCATTTTCAAGCTTTTGGCACCATTTTGGAGTGAATTGCCAAAAGTCAGATTTTTGCTGAAATTGTGACCCCGGGGCTTAGGGATTTTTTCAAAAAAATATTTTCTGCCGGTTAAGTTTTTGAGGGCTGATTTCTTGTCCTGTGATAAAAAGCCTTCTGTTTCGAGTGCCAAACCTTTCAGGGGAGCATTTTCAAGCTTTTGGCACCATTTTTGAGTGAATTGCCAAAAGTCAGATTTTTGCTAAAAAATATTTTCTGCTGGTTAAGTTTTTGAGGGCTGATTTCTTGTCCTGTGATAAAAAGCCTCCTGTTTTGAGTGCCAAACATTTCAGGAGAGCATTTTCAAGCTTCTGGCAGCATTTTTGAGTGAATTGCCAAAAGTCAGATTTTTGCTGAAATTGTGACCCCGGGGCTTAGGGATTTTTTCAAAAAAATATTTTCTGCCGGTTAAGTTTTTGAGGGCTGATTTCTTGTCCTGTGATTAAAAGACTTCTGTTTCCATCGCCAAACCTTTCAGGGGAGCATTTTCAAGCTTTTGGCACCATTTTGGAGTGAATTGCCAAAAGTCGGATTTTTGCTAAAATTGTGACCCCGGGGCTTAGGGATTTTTTCAAAAAAATATTTTCTGCCGGTTAAGTTTTTGAGGGCTGATTTCTTGTCCTGTGATAAAAAGCCTTCTGTTTCGAGTGCCAAAACTTTCAGGGGAGCATTTGCAACCAGTTGGCACCATTTTTGAGTGAATTGCCAGAAGTCAGATTTTTGCTAAAAAATATTTTCTGCCGGTTAAGTTTTTGAGGGCTGATTTCTTGTCCTGTGATAAAAAGCCTCCTGTTTTGAGTGCCAAACCTTTCAGGAGAGCATTTTCAAGCTTCTGGCACCATTTTGGAGTGAATTGCCAAAAGTCAGATTTTTGCTGAAATTGTGACCCCGGGGCTTAGGGATTTTTTCAAAAAAATATTTTCTGCCGGTTAAGGTTTTGAGGGCTGATTTCTTGTCCTGTGATAAAAAGCCTTCTGTTTCCATTGCTAAAGCTTTCAGGAGAGCATTTTCAAGCTTTTGGCACCATTTTGGAGTGAATTGCCAAAAGTCAGATTTTTGCTGAAATTGTGAATATGGGGCTTAGGGATTTTTTCAAAAAAATATTTTCTGCCGGTTAAATTTTTGAGGGCAGATTTCTTGTCTTGTGATAAAAAGCCTTCTATTTCGATTGCCAAACCTTTCAGGAGAGCATTTTCAAGCTTTTGGCACCATTTTGGAGTGAATTGCCAAAAGTCAGATTTTTGCTGAAATTGTGGCCCCGGGGCTTAGGGATTTTTGCAAAAAAATATTTTCCGCCAGTTAAGTTTTTGAGGGCTGATTTCTTGTCCTGTGATAAAAAGCCTCCTGTTTTGAGTGCCAAACCTTTTAGGAGAGCATTTTCAAGCTTTTGGCACCATTTTGGAGTGAATTGCCAAAATCAGATTTTTGCTGAAATTGTGACCCTTAGGGATTTTTTTCAAAAAAATATTTTCTGCCGGTTATGTTTTTGAGGGCTGATTTCTCGTCCTGTGATAAAAAGCCTTCTGTTTTGAGTGCCAAACCTTTCAGGAGAGCATTTGCAACCGGTTGGCACCATTTTTGATTGAACTGCCAAAAGTCAGATTTTTGCTGAAATTGTGACCCCGGGGCTTAGGGATTTTTTCAAAAAAATATTTTCTGCCGGTTAAGTTTTTGAGGGCTGATTTCTTGTCCTGTGATAAAAAGCCTTCTGTTTCGAGTGCCAAACCTTTCAGGGGAGCATTTGCAACCAGTTGGCACCATTTTTCAGTGAATTGCCAAAAGTCAGATTTTTGCTAAAAAATATTTTCTGCTGGTTAAGTTTTTGAGGGCTGATTTCTTGTCCTGTGAAAAAAGGCTTCTGTTTCGAGTGCCAAACCTTTCAGGAGAGCATTTTCAACCTTTGGCACCATTTTTGAGTGAATTGCCAAAATCAGATTTTTGCTGAAATTGTGACCCCGGGGCTTAGGGATTTTTTCAAAAAAATATTTTCTGCCGGTTATGTTTTTGAGGGCTGATTTCTCGTCCTGTGATAAAAAGCCTTCTGTTTCCATCGCTAAACCTTTCAGGAGAGCATTTGCAGCCGGTTGGCACCATTTTTGAGTGAATTGCCAAAAGTCAGATTGTTGCTGAAATTGTGACCCCGGGGCTTAGGGATTTTATAAAAAAAAATATTTTCTGCCGGTTAAGTTTTTGAGGGCTGATTTCTTGTCCTGTGATAAAAAGGCTTCTGTTTCGAGTGCCAAACCTTTCAGGAGAGCATTTGCAACCGGTTGGCACCATTTTTGAGTGAATTGCCAAAAGTCAGATTTTTGCTGAAATTGTGACCCCGGGGCTTAGGGATTTTTTCAAAAAAATATTTTCTGCCGGTTAAGTTTTTGAGGGCTGATTTCTTGTCCTGTGATAAAAAGGCTTCTGTTTTGAGTGCCAAACCGTTCAGGAGAGCATTTTCAAGCTTTTGGCACCATTTTGGAGTGAATTGCCAAAAGTCAGATTTTTCCTGAAATTGTGACCCCGGGGCTTAGGGATTTTTTTCAAAAAAATATTTTCTGCCGGTTAAGGTTTTGAGGGCTGATTTCTTGTCCTGTGATAAAAAGCCTTCTGTTTCCATTGCTAAAGCTTTCAGGAGAGCATTTTCAAGTTTTTGGCACCATTTTGGAGTGAATTGCCAAAAGTCAGATTTTTCCTGAAATTGTGACCCCGGGGCTTAGGGATTTTTTCAAAAAAATATTTTCTGCCGGTTAAGTTTTTGAGGGCTGATTTCTTGTCCTGTGATAAAAAGCCTTCTGTTTCGAGTGCCAAACCTTTCAGGAGAGCATTTTCAAGCTTTTGGCACCATTTTTGAGTGAATTTCCAAAAGTCAGATTTTTGCTGAAATTGTGACCCCGGGGCTTAGGGATTTTTTCAAAAAAAAAAATTGTTCTGCCGGTTAAGTTTTTGAGGGCTGATTTTTCTCCTGTGATAAAAAGGCTTCTGTTTCGAGTGCCAAACCTTTCAGGAGAGCATTTTCAACCTTTGGCACCATTTTTGAGTGAATTGCCAAAATCAGATTTTTGCCTAAATTGTGACCCCGGGGCTTAGGGATTTTTTCAAAAAAATATTTTCTGCCGGTTATGTTTTTGAGGGCTGATTTCTCGTCCTGTGATAAAAAGCCTTCTGTTTTGAGTGCCAAACCTTTCAGGAGAGCATTTGCAACCGGTTGGCACCATTTTTGATTGAACTGCCAAAAGTCAGATTTTTGCTGAAATTGTGACCCCGGGGCTTAGGGATTTTTTCAAAAAAATATTTTCTGCCGGTTAAGTTTTTGAGGGCTGATTTCTTGTCCTGTGATAAAAAGCCTTCTGTTTCGAGTGCCAAACCTTTCAGGGGAGCATTTGCAACCAGTTGGCACCATTTTTCAGTGAATTGCCAAAAGTCAGATTTTTGCTAAAAAATATTTTCTGCTGGTTAAGTTTTTGAGGGCTGATTTCTTGTCCTGTGATAAAAAGGCTTCTGTTTCGAGTGCAAAACCTTTCAGGAGAGCATTTTCAACCTTTGGCACCATTTTGGAGTGAATTGCCAAAATCAGATTTTTGCTGAAATTGTGACCCCGGGGCTTAGGGATTTTTTCAAAAAAATATTTTCTGCCGGTTATGTTTTTGAGGGCTGATTTCTCGTCCTGTGATAAAAAGCCTTCTGTTTTGAGTGCCAAACCTTTCAGGAGAGCATTTGCAACCGGTTTGGCACCATTTTTGAGTGAATTGCCAAAAGTCAGATTTTTGCTGAAATTGTGACCCCGGGGCTTAGGGATTTTATCAAAAAAATATTTTCTGCCGGTTAGGTTTTTGAGGGCTGATTTCTTGTCCTGTGATAAAAAGGCTTCTGTTTCGAGTGCCAAACCTTTCAGGAGAGCATTTTGAACCTTTGGCACCATTTTTGAGTGAATTGCCAAAATCAGATTTTTGCTGAAATTGTGACCAAGGGGCTTAGGGATTTTTTCAAAAAAATATTTTCTGCCGGTTATGTTTTTGAGGGCTGATTTCTCGTCCTGTGATAAAAAGGCTTCTGTTTTGAGTGCCAAACCTTTCAGGAGAGCATTTGCAACCGGTTGGCATCATTTTTGATTGAACTGCCAAAAGTCAGATTTTTGCTGAAATTGTGACCCCGGGGCTTAGAGATTTTTGCAAAAAAATATTTTCTGCCGGTTAAGTTTTTGAGGGCTGATTTCTTGTCCTGTGATAAAAAGCCTTCTGTTTCGAGTGCCAAACCTTTCAGGGGAGCCTTTGCAACCAGTTGGCACCATTTTTCAGTGAATTGCCAAAAGTCAGATTTTTGCTAAAAAATATTTTCTGCTGGTTAAGTTTTTGAGGGCTGATTTCTTGTCCTGTGATAAAAAGCCTCCTGTTTTGAGTGCCAAACATTTCAGGAGAGCATTTTCAAGCTTCTGGCACCATTTTGGAGTGAATTGCCGAAAGACAGATTGTTGCTGAAATTGTGACCCCGGGGCTTAGGGATTTTTTCAAAAAAATATTTTCTGCCGGTTAAGTTTTTGAGGGCTGATTTCTTATCCTGTGATAAAAAGCCTTCTATTTCGATTGCCAAACCTTTCAGGAGAGCATTTTCAAGCTTTTGGCACCATTTTGGAGTGAATTGCCAAATGTCAGATTTTTGCTGAAATTGTGACCCCGGGGCTTAGGGATTTTTTCAAAAAAATATTTTCTGCCGGTTAAGTTTTTGAGGGCTGATTTCTTGTCCTGTGATAAAAAGCCTCCTGTTTTGAGTGCCAAACCTTCCAGGAGAGCATTTTCAAGTTTTTGGCACCATTTTGGAGTGAATTGCCAAAAGTCAGATTTTTGCTTAAATTGTGACCCCGGGGCTTAGGGATTTTTTCAAAAAAATATTTTCTGCCGGTTAAGTTTTTGAGGGCTGATTTCTTGTCCTGTGATAAAAAGGCTTCTGTTTTGAGTGCCAAACCGTTCAGGAGAGCATTTTCAAGCTTTTGGCACCATTTTGGAGTGAATTGCCAAAAGTCAGATTTTTGCTGAAATTGTGACCCCGGGGCTTAGGGATTTTTTTCAAAAAAATATTTTCTGCCGGTTAAGGTTTTGAGGGCTGATTTCTTGTCCTGTGATAAAAAGCCTTCTGTTTCGAGTGGCAAACCGTTCAGGAGAGCATTTTCAAGTTTTTGGCACCATTTTGGAGTGAATTGCCAAAAGTCAGATTTTTCCTGAAATTGTGACCCCGGGGCTTAGGGATTTTTTCAAAAAAATATTTTCTGCCGGTTAAGTTTTTGAGGGCTGATTTCTTGTCCTGTGATAAAAAGCCTTCTGTTTCGAGTGCCAAACCTTTCAGGAGAGCATTTTCAAGCTTTTGGCACCATTTTTGAGTGAATTGCCAAAAGTCAGATTTTTGCTGAAATTGTGACCCCGGGGCTTAGGGATTTCTTAAAAAAAATATTTTCTGCCGGTTAAGTTTTTGAGGGCTGATTTCTTGTCCTGTGATAAAAAGCCTTCTGTTTCGAGTGCCAAACCTTTCAGGAGAGCATTTTCAAGCTTTTGGCACCATTTTTGAGTGAATTGCCAAAAGTCAGATTTTTGCTGAAATTGTGACCCTGCGGCTTAGGGATTTTTTCAAAAAAATATTTTCTGCCGGTTAAGTTTTTGAGGGCTGATTTCTTGTCCTGTGATAAAAAGCCTTCTGTTTCGAGTGCCAAACCTTTCAGGGGAGCATTTGCAACCAGTTGGCACCATTTTTGAGTGAATTGCCAAAAGTCAGATTTTTGCTAAAAAATATTTTCTGCTGGTTAAGTTTTTGAGGGCTGATTTCTTGTTCTGTGATAAAAAGCCTTCTGTTTCGAGTGCCACACCTTTTAGGAGAGCATTTTCAACCTTTGGCACCATTTTTGAGTGAATTGCCAAAATCAGATTTTTGCTGAAATTGTGACCCCGGGGCTTAGGGATTTTTTCAAAAAAATATTTTCTGCCGGTTATGTTTTTAAGGGCTGATTTCTCGTCCTGTGATAAAAAGCCTTCTGTTTTGAGTGCCAAACCTTTCAGGAGAGCATTTGCAACCGGTTGGCACCATTTTTGATTGAACTGCCAAAAGTCAGATTTTTGCTGAAATTGTGACCCCGCGGCTTAGGGATTTTTTCAAAAAAATATTTTCTGCCGGTTAAGTTTTTGAGGGCTGATTTCTTGTCCTGTGATAAAAAGCCTTCTGTTTCGAGTGCTAAACCTTTCAGGGGAGCATTTGCAACCAGTTGGCACCATTTTTAAGTGAATTGCCAAAAGTCAGATTTTTGCTAAAAAATATTTTCTGCTGGTTAAGTTTTTGAGGACTGATTTCTTGTCCTGTGATAAAAAGCCTCCTGTTTTGAGTGCCAAACATTTCAGGAGAGCATTTTCAAGCTTCTGGCACCATTTTGGAGTGAATTGCCGAAAGTCAGATTTTTGCTGAAATTGTGACCCCGGGGCTTAGGGATTTTTTCAAAAAAATATTTTCTGCCGGTTAAGTTTTTGAGGGCTGATTTCTTATCCTGTGATAAAAAGCCTTCTATTTCGATTGCCAAACCTTTCAGGAGAGCATTTTCAAGCTTTTAGCACCATTTTTGAGTGAATTGCCAAAAGTGAGATTTTTGCTGAAATTGTGACCCCGGGGCTTAGGGATTTTTTCAAAAAAATATTTTCTGCCGGTTAAGTTTTTGAGGGCTGATTTCTTGTCGTGTGATAAAAAGCCTTCTGTTTCCATCGCCAAACCTTTCAGGAGAGCATTTTCAACCTTTGGCACCATTTTTGAGTGAATTGCCAAAATCAGATTTTTGCTGAAATTGTGACCCCGGGGCTTAGGGATTTTTTCAAAAAAATATTTTCTGCCGGTTATGTTTTTGAGGGCTGATTTCTCGTCCTGTGATAAAAAGCCTTCTGTTTTGAGTGCCAAACCTTTCAGGAGAGCATTTTCAACCTTTGGCACCATTTTTAATTGAACTGCCAAAAGTCAGATTTTTGCTGAAATTGTGACCCCGGGGCTTAGGGATTTTATCAAAAAAATATTTTCTGCCGGTTAAGTTTTTGAGGGCTGATTTCTTGTCCTGTGATAAAAAGCCTTCTGTTTGGAGTGCCAAACCTTTTAGGAGAGCATTTTCAACCTTTGGCACCATTTTTGATTGAACTGCCAAAAGTCAGATTTTTGCTGAAATTGTGACCCCGGGGCTTAGGGATTTTTTCAAAAAAATATTTTCTGCCGGTTAAGTTTTTGAGGGCTGATTTCTTGTCCTGTGATAAAAAGCCTTCTGTTTCGAGTGCGAAACCTTTCAGGGGAGCATTTGCAACCAGTTGGCACCATTTTTAAGTGAATTGCCAAAAGTCAGATTTTTGCTAAAAAATATTTTCTGCTGGTTAAGTTTTTGAGGGGTGATTTCTTGTCCTGTGATAAAAAGCCTTCTATTTCGATTGCCAAACCTTTCAGGAGAGCATTTTCAAGCTTTTGGCACCATTTTGGAGTGAATTGCCAAATGTCAGATTTTTGCTGAAATTGTGACCCCGGGGCTTAGGGATTTTTTCAAAAAAATATTTGCTGCCGGTTAAGTTTTTGAGGGCTGATTTCTTGTCCTGTGATACAAAGCCTCCTGTTTTGAGTGCCAAACCTTTCAGGAGAGCATTTTCAAGCTTTTGGCACCATTTTGGAGTGAATTGCCAAAGATCAGATTTTTGCTGAAATTGTGACCCCGGGGCTTAGGGATTTTTTCAAAAAAATATTTTCTGCCGGTTAAGGTTTTGAGGGCTGATTTCTTGTCCTGTGATAAAAAGCCTTCTGTTTCGAGTGGCAAACCGTTCAGGAGAGCATTTTCAAGTTTTAGGCACCATTTTGGAGTGAATTGCCAAAAGTCAGATTTTTGCTGAAATTGTGACCCCGGGGCTTAGGGATTTTTTCAAAAAAATATTTTCTGCCGGTTAAGTTTTTGAGGGCTGATTTCTTGTCGTGTAATAAAAAGCCTTCTGTTTCCATCGCCAAACCTTTCAGGGGAGCATTTTCAAGCTTTTGGCACCATTTTGGAGTGAATTGCCAAAAGTCAGATTTTTGCTGAAATTGTGACCCCGGGGCTTAGGGATTTTTTCAAAAAAATATTTTCTGCCGGTTAAGTTTTTGAGGGCTGATTTCTCGTCCTGTGATAAAAAGCCTTCTGTTTTGAGTGCCAAACCTTTCAGGAGAGCATTTGCAACCGGTTGGCACCATTTTTGATTGAACTGCCAAAAGTCAGATTTTTGCTGAAATTGTGACCCCGGGGCTTAGGGATTTTTTCAAAAAAATATTTTCTGCCGGTTAAGTTTTTGAGGGCTGATTTCTTGTCCTGTGATAAAAAGCCTTCTGTTTCGAGTGCCAAACCTTTCAGGGGAGCATTTGCAAGCAGTTGGCACCATTTTTAAGTGAATTGCCAAAAGTCAGATTTTTGCTAAAAAATATTTTCTGCCGGTTAAGTTTTTGAGGGCTGATTTCTTGTCGTGTAATAAAAAGCCTTCTGTTTCCATCGCCAAACCTTTCAGGGGAGCATTTTCAAGCTTTTGGCACCATTTTGGAGTGAATTGCCAAAAGTCAGATTTTTGCTGAAATTGTGACCCCGGGGCTTAGGGATTTTTTCAAAAAAATATTTTCTGCCGGTTAAGTTTTTGAGGGCTGATTTCTCGTCCTGTGATAAAAAGCCTTCTGTTTTGAGTGCCAAACCTTTCAGGAGAGCATTTGCAACCGGTTGGCACCATTTTTGATTGAACTGCCAAAAGTCAGATTTTTGCTGAAATTGTGACCCCGGGGCTTAGGGATTTTTTCAAAAAAATATTTTCTGCCGGTTAAGTTTTTGAGGGCTGATTTCTTGTCCTGTGATAAAAAGCCTTCTGTTTCGAGTGCCAAACCTTTCAGGGGAGCATTTGCAACCAGTTGGCACCATTTTTAAGTGAATTGCCAAAAGTCAGATTTTTGCTGAAATTGTGAACCCGGGGCTTAGGGATTTTTTCAAAAAAATATTTTCTGCCGGTTAAGTTTTTGACGGCTGATTTCTTATCCTGTGATAAAAAGCCTTCTATTTCGATTGCCAAACCTTTCAGGAGAGCATTTTCAAGCTTTTGGCACCATTTTGGAGTGAATTGCCAAATGTCAGATTTTTGCTGAAATTGTGACCCCGGGGCTTAGGGATTTTTTCAAAAAAATATTTGCTGCCGGTTAAGTTTTTGAGGGCTGATTTCTTGTCCTGTGATGCAAAGCCTCCTGTTTTGAGTGCCAAACCTTTCAGGAGAGCATTTTCAAGCTTTTGGCACCATTTTTGAGTGAATTGCCAAAGATCAGATTTTTGCTGAAATTGTGACCCCGGGGCTTAGGGATTTTTTCAAAAAAATATTTTCTGCCGGTTAAGTTTTTGAGGGCTGATTTCTTGTCCTGTGATAAAAAGCCTTCTATTTCGATTGCCAAACCTTTCAGGAGAGCATTTTCAAGCTTTTAGCACCATTTTTGAGTGAATTGCCAAAAGTCAGATTTTTGCTGAAATTGTGACCCCGGGGCTTAGGGATTTTTTCAAAAAAATATTTTCTGCCGGTTAAGTTTTTGAGGGCTGATTTCTTGTCGTGTGATAAAAAGCCTTCTGTTTCCATCGCCAAACCTTTCAGGAGAGCATTTTCAACCTTTGGCACCATTTTTGAGTGAATTGCCAAAATCAGATTTTTGCTGAAATTGTGACCCCGGGGCTTAGGGATTTTTTCAAAAAAATATTTTCTGCCGGTTATGTTTTTGAGGGCTGATTTCTCGTCCTGTGATAAAAAGCCTTCTGTTTTGAGTGCCAAACCTTTCAGGAGAGCATTTTCAACCTTTGGCACCATTTTTAATTGAACTGCCAAAAGTCAGATTTTTGCTGAAATTGTGACCCCGGGGCTTAGGGATTTTATCAAAAAAATATTTTCTGCCGGTTAAGTTTTTGAGGGCTGATTTCTTGTCCTGTGATAAAAAGCCTTCTGTTTCGAGTGCCAAACCTTTTAGGAGAGCATTTTCAACCTTTGGCACCATTTTTGATTGAACTGCCAAAAGTCAGATTTTTGCTGAAATTGTGACCCCGGGGCTTAGGGATTTTTTCAAAAAAATATTTTCTGCCGGTTAAGTTTTTGAGGGCTGATTTCTTGTCCTGTGATAAAAAGCCTTCTGTTTCGAGTGCGAAACCTTTCAGGGGAGCATTTGCAACCAGTTGGCACCATTTTTAAGTGAATTGCCAAAAGTCAGATTTTTGCTAAAAAATATTTTCTGCTGGTTAAGTTTTTGAGGGGTGATTTCTTGTCCTGTGATAAAAAGCCTCCTGTTTTGAGTGCCAAACATTTCAGGAGAGCATTTTCAAGCTTCTGGCACCATTTTGGAGTGAATTGCCGAAAGTCAGATTTTTGCTGAAATTGTGACCCCGGGGCTTAGGGATTTTTTCAAAAAAATATTTTCTGCCGGTTAAGTTTTTGAGGGCTGATTTCTTATCCTGTGATAAAAAGCCTTCTATTTCGATTGCCAAACCTTTCAGGAGAGCATTTTCAAGCTTTTGGCACCATTTTGGAGTGAATTGCCAAATGTCAGATTTTTGCTGAAATTGTGACCCCGGGGCTTAGGGATTTTTTCAAAAAAATATTTGCTGCCGGTTAAGTTTTTGAGGGCTGATTTCTTGTCCTGTGATAAAAAGCCTTCTGTTTCGAGTGCCAAACCTTTCAGGAGAGCATTTTCAAGCTTTTGGCACCATTTTTGAGTGAATTGCCAAAGATCAGATTTTTGCTGAAATTGTGACCCCGGGGCTTAGGGATTTTTTCAAAAAAATATTTTCTGCCGGTTAAGTTTTTGAGGGCTGATTTCTTGTCCTGTGATAAAAAGCCTTCTATTTCGATTGCCAAACCTTTCAGGAGAGCATTTTCAAGCTTTTGGCACCATTTTGGAGTGAATTGCCAAATGTCAGATTTTTGCTGAAATTGTGACCCCGGGGCTTAGGGATTTTTTCAAAAAAATATTTGCTGCCGGTTAAGTTTTTGAGGGCTGATTTCTTGTCCTGTGATAAAAAGCCTTCTGTTTCGAGTGCCAAACCTTTCAGGGGAGCATTTGCAACCAGTTGGCACCATTTTTAAGTGAATTGCCAAAAGTCAGATTTTTGCTGAAATTGTGAACCCGGGGCTTAGGGATTTTTTCAAAAAAATATTTTCTGCCGGTTAAGTTTTTGACGGCTGATTTCTTATCCTGTGATAAAAAGCCTTCTATTTCGATTGCCAAACCTTTCAGGAGAGCATTTTCAAGCTTTTGGCACCATTTTGGAGTGAATTGCCAAATGTCAGATTTTTGCTGAAATTGTGACCCCGGGGCTTAGGGATTTTTTCAAAAAAATATTTGCTGCCGGTTAAGTTTTTGAGGGCTGATTTCTTGTCCTGTGATGCAAAGCCTCCTGTTTTGAGTGCCAAACCTTTCAGGAGAGCATTTTCAAGCTTTTGGCACCATTTTTGAGTGAATTGCCAAAGATCAGATTTTTGCTGAAATTGTGACCCCGGGGCTTAGGGATTTTTTCAAAAAAATATTTTCTGCCGGTTAAGTTTTTGAGGGCTGATTCCTTGTCCTGTGATAAAAAGCCTTCTATTTCGATTGCCAAACCTTTCAGGAGAGCATTTTCAAGCTTTTAGCACCATTTTTGAGTGAATTGCCAAAAGTCAGATTTTTGCTGAAATTGTGACCCCGGGGCTTAGGGATTTTTTCAAAAAAATATTTTCTGCCGGTTAAGTTTTTGAGGGCTGATTTCTTGTCGTGTGATAAAAAGCCTTCTGTTTCCATCGCCAAACCTTTCAGGAGAGCATTTTCAACCTTTGGCACCATTTTTGAGTGAATTGCCAAAATCAGATTTTTGCTGAAATTGTGACCCCGGGGCTTAGGGATTTTTTCAAAAAAATATTTTCTGCCGGTTATGTTTTTGAGGGCTGATTTCTCGTCCTGTGATAAAAAGCCTTCTGTTTTGAGTGCCAAACCTTTCAGGAGAGCATTTTCAACCTTTGGCACCATTTTTAATTGAACTGCCAAAAGTCAGATTTTTGCTGAAATTGTGACCCCGGGGCTTAGGGATTTTATCAAAAAAATATTTTCTGCCGGTTAAGTTTTTGAGGGCTGATTTCTTGTCCTGTGATAAAAAGCCTTCTGTTTCGAGTGCCAAACCTTTTAGGAGAGCATTTTCAACCTTTGGCACCATTTTTGATTGAACTGCCAAAAGTCAGATTTTTGCTGAAATTGTGACCCCGGGGCTTAGGGATTTTTTCAAAAAAATATTTTCTGCCGGTTAAGTTTTTGAGGGCTGATTTCTTGTCCTGTGATAAAAAGCCTTCTGTTTCGAGTGCGAAACCTTTCAGGGGAGCATTTGCAACCAGTTGGCACCATTTTTAAGTGAATTGCCAAAAGTCAGATTTTTGCTAAAAAATATTTTCTGCTGGTTAAGTTTTTGAGGGCTGATTTCTTGTCCTGTGCTAAAAAGCCTCCTGTTTCGATTGCCAAACCTTTCAGGAGAGCATTTTCAAGCTTTTGGCACCATTTTGGAGTGAATTGCCAAATGTCAGATTTTTGCTGAAATTGTGACCCCGGGGCTTAGGGATTTTTTCAAAAAAATATTTTCTGCCGGTTAAGTTTTTGAGGGCTGATTTCTTATCCTGTGATAAAAAGCCTTCTATTTCGATTGCCAAACCTTTCAGGAGAGCATTTTCAAGCTTTTGGCACCATTTTGGAGTGAATTGCCAAATGTCAGATTTTTGCTGAAATTGTGACCCCGGGGCTTAGGGATTTTTTCAAAAAAATATTTGCTGCCGGTTAAGTTTTTGAGGGCTGATTTCTTGTCCTGTGATACAAAGCCTCCTGTTTTGAGTGCCAAACCTTTCAGGAGAGCATTTTCAAGCTTTTGGCACCATTTTGGAGTGAATTGCCAAAGATCAGATTTTTGCTGAAATTGTGACCCCGGGGCTTAGGGATTTTTTCAAAAAAATATTTTCTGCCGGTTAAGGTTTTGAGGGCTGATTTCTTGTCCTGTGATAAAAAGCCTTCTGTTTCGAGTGGCAAACCGTTCAGGAGAGCATTTTCAAGTTTTAGGCACCATTTTGGAGTGAATTGCCAAAAGTCAGATTTTTGCTGAAATTGTGACCCCGGGGCTTAGGGATTTTTTCAAAAAAATATTTTCTGCCGGTTAAGTTTTTGAGGGCTGATTTCTCGTCGTGTAATAAAAAGCCTTCTGTTTCCATCGCCAAACCTTTCAGGGGAGCATTTTCAAGCTTTTGGCACCATTTTGGAGTGAATTGCCAAAAGTCAGATTTTTGCTGAAATTGTGACCCCGGGGCTTAGGGATTTTTTCAAAAAAATATTTTCTGCCGGTTAAGTTTTTGAGGGCTGATTTCTCGTCCTGTGATAAAAAGCCTTCTGTTTTGAGTGCCAAACCTTTCAGGAGAGCATTTGCAACCGGTTGGCACCATTTTTGATTGAACTGCCAAAAGTCAGATTTTTGCTGAAATTGTGACCCCGGGGCTTAGGGATTTTTTCAAAAAAATATTTTCTGCCGGTTAAGTTTTTGAGGGCTGATTTCTTGTCCTGTGATAAAAAGCCTTCTGTTTCGAGTGCCAAACCTTTCAGGGGAGCATTTGCAAGCAGTTGGCACCATTTTTAAGTGAATTGCCAAAAGTCAGATTTTTGCTAAAAAATATTTTCTGCCGGTTAGGTTTTTGAGGGCTGATTTCTTGTCGTGTAATAAAAAGCCTTCTGTTTCCATCGCCAAACCTTTCAGGGGAGCATTTTCAAGCTTTTGGCACCATTTTGGAGTGAATTGCCAAAAGTCAGATTTTTGCTAAAAAATATTTTCTGCTGGTTAAGTTTTTGAGGGCTGATTTCTTGTCCTGTGCTAAAAAGCCTCCTGTTTTGAGTGCCAAACATTTCAGGAGAGCATTTTCAAGCTTTTGGCACCATTTTGGAGTGAATTGCCAAATGTCAGATTTTTGCTGAAATTGTGACCCCGGGGCTTAGGGATTTTTTCAAAAAAATATTTGCTGCCGGTTAAGTTTTTGAGGGCTGATTTCTTGTCCTGTGATACAAAGCCTCCTGTTTTGAGTGCCAAACCTTTCAGGAGAGCATTTTCAAGCTTTTGGCACCATTTTTGAGTGAATTGCCAAAGATCAGATTTTTGCTGAAATTGTGACCCCGGGGCTTAGGGATTTTTTCAAAAAAATATTTTCTGCCGGTTAAGTTTTTGAGGGCTGATTTCTTATCCTGTGATAAAAAGCCTTCTATTTCGATTGCCAAACCTTTCAGGAGAGCATTTTCAAGCTTTTAGCACCATTTTTGAGTGAATTGCCAAAAGTCAGATTTTTGCTGAAATTGTGACCCCGGGGCTTAGGGATTTTTTCAAAAAAATATTTTCTGCCGGTTAAGTTTTTGAGGGCTGATTTCTTGTCGTGTGATAAAAAGCCTTCTGTTTCCATCGCCAAACCTTTCAGGAGAGCATTTTCAACCTTTGGCACCATTTTTGAGTGAATTGCCAAAATCAGATTTTTGCTGAAATTGTGACCCCGGGGCTTAGGGATTTTTTCAAAAAAATATTTTCTGCCGGTTATGTTTTTGAGGGCTGATTTCTCGTCCTGTGATAAAAAGCCTTCTGTTTTGAGTGCCAAACCTTTCAGGAGAGCATTTTCAACCTTTGGCACCATTTTTAATTGAACTGCCAAAAGTCAGATTTTTGCTGAAATTGTGACCCCGGGGCTTAGGGATTTTATCAAAAAAATATTTTCTGCCGGTTAAGTTTTTGAGGGCTGATTTCTTGTCCTGTGATAAAAAGCCTTCTGTTTCGAGTGCCAAACCTTTTAGGAGAGCATTTTCAACCTTTGGCACCATTTTTGATTGAACTGCCAAAAGTCAGATTTTTGCTGAAATTGTGACCCCGGGGCTTAGGGATTTTTTCAAAAAAATATTTTCTGCCGGTTAAGTTTTTGAGGGCTGATTTCTTGTCCTGTGATAAAAAGCCTTCTGTTTCGAGTGCGAAACCTTTCAGGGGAGCATTTGCAACCAGTTGGCACCATTTTTAAGTGAATTGCCAAAAGTCAGATTTTTGCTAAAAAATATTTTCTGCTGGTTAAGTTTTTGAGGGGTGATTTCTTGTCCTGTGATAAAAAGCCTCCTGTTTTGAGTGCCAAACATTTCAGGAGAGCATTTTCAAGCTTCTGGCACCATTTTGGAGTGAATTGCCGAAAGTCAGATTTTTGCTGAAATTGTGACCCCGGGGCTTAGGGATTTTTTCAAAAAAATATTTTCTGCCGGTTAAGTTTTTGAGGGCTGATTTCTTATCCTGTGATAAAAAGCCTTCTATTTCGATTGCCAAACCTTTCAGGAGAGCATTTTCAAGCTTTTGGCACCATTTTGGAGTGAATTGCCAAATGTCAGATTTTTGCTGAAATTGTGACCCCGGGGCTTAGGGATTTTTTCAAAAAAATATTTGCTGCCGGTTAAGTTTTTGAGGGCTGATTTCTTGTCCTGTGATACAAAGCCTCCTGTTTTGAGTGCCAAACCTTTCAGGAGAGCATTTTCAAGCTTTTGGCACCATTTTGGAGTGAATTGCCAAAGATCAGATTTTTGCTGAAATTGTGACCCCGGGGCTTAGGGATTTTTTCAAAAAAATATTTTCTGCCGGTTAAGGTTTTGAGGGCTGATTTCTTGTCCTGTGATAAAAAGCCTTCTGTTTCGAGTGGCAAACCGTTCAGGAGAGCATTTTCAAGTTTTAGGCACCATTTTGGAGTGAATTGCCAAAAGTCAGATTTTTGCTGAAATTGTGACCCCGGGGCTTAGGGATTTTTTCAAAAAAATATTTTCTGCCGGTTAAGTTTTTGAGGGCTGATTTCTTGTCGTGTAATAAAAAGCCTTCTGTTTCCATCACCAAACCTTTCAGGGGAGCATTTTCAAGCTTTTGGCACCATTTTGGAGTGAATTGCCAAAAGTCAGATTTTTGCTGAAATTGTGACCCCGGGGCTTAGGGATTTTTTCAAAAAAATATTTTCTGCCGGTTAAGTTTTTGAGGGCTGATTTCTCGTCCTGTGATAAAAAGCCTTCTGTTTTGAGTGCCAAACCTTTCAGGAGAGCATTTGCAACCGGTTGGCACCATTTTTGATTGAACTGCCAAAAGTCAGATTTTTGCTGAAATTGTGACCCCGGGGCTTAGGGATTTTTTCAAAAAAATATTTTCTGCCGGTTAAGTTTTTGAGGGCTGATTTCTTGTCCTGTGATAAAAAGCCTTCTGTTTCGAGTGCCAAACCTTTCAGGGGAGCATTTGCAAGCAGTTGGCACCATTTTTAAGTGAATTGCCAAAAGTCAGATTTTTGCTAAAAAATATTTTCTGCCGGTTAAGTTTTTGAGGGCTGATTTCTTGTCGTGTAATAAAAAGCCTTCTGTTTCCATCGCCAAACCTTTCAGGGGAGCATTTTCAAGCTTTTGGCACCATTTTGGAGTGAATTGCCAAAAGTCAGATTTTTGCTGAAATTGTGACCCCGGGGCTTAGGGATTTTTTCAAAAAAATATTTTCTGCCGGTTAAGTTTTTGAGGGCTGATTTCTCGTCCTGTGATAAAAAGCCTTCTGTTTTGAGTGCCAAACCTTTCAGGAGAGCATTTGCAACCGGTTGGCACCATTTTTGATTGAACTGCCAAAAGTCAGATTTTTGCTGAAATTGTGACCCCGGGGCTTAGGGATTTTTTCAAAAAAATATTTTCTGCCGGTTAAGTTTTTGAGGGCTGATTTCTTGTCCTGTGATAAAAAGCCTTCTGTTTCGAGTGCCAAACCTTTCAGGGGAGCATTTGCAACCAGTTGGCACCATTTTTAAGTGAATTGCCAAAAGTCAGATTTTTGCTGAAATTGTGAACCCGGGGCTTAGGGATTTTTTCAAAAAAATATTTTCTGCCGGTTAAGTTTTTGACGGCTGATTTCTTATCCTGTGATAAAAAGCCTTCTATTTCGATTGCCAAACCTTTCAGGAGAGCATTTTCAAGCTTTTGGCACCATTTTGGAGTGAATTGCCAAATGTCAGATTTTTGCTGAAATTGTGACCCCGGGGCTTAGGGATTTTTTCAAAAAAATATTTGCTGCCGGTTAAGTTTTTGAGGGCTGATTTCTTGTCCTGTGATGCAAAGCCTCCTGTTTTGAGTGCCAAACCTTTCAGGAGAGCATTTTCAAGCTTTTGGCACCATTTTTGAGTGAATTGCCAAAGATCAGATTTTTGCTGAAATTGTGACCCCGGGGCTTAGGGATTTTTTCAAAAAAATATTTTCTGCCGGTTAAGTTTTTGAGGGCTGATTTCTTGTCCTGTGATAAAAAGCCTTCTGTTTCGAGTGCCAAACCTTTCAGGGGAGCATTTGCAACCAGTTGGCACCATTTTTAAGTGAATTGCCAAAAGTCAGATTTTTGCTAAAAAATATTTTCTGCTGGTTAAGTTTTTGAGGGCTGATTTCTTGTCCTGTGCTAAAAAGCCTCCTGTTTTGAGTGCCAAACATTTCAGGAGAGCATTTTCAAGCTTTTGGCACCATTTTGGAGTGAATTGCCAAATGTCAGATTTTTGCTGAAATTGTGACCCCGGGGCTTAGGGATTTTTTCAAAAAAATATTTGCTGCCGGTTAAGTTTTTGAGGGCTGATTTCTTGTCCTGTGATACAAAGCCTCCTGTTTTGAGTGCCAAACCTTTCAGGAGAGCATTTTCAAGCTTTTGGCACCATTTTTGAGTGAATTGCCAAAGATCAGATTTTTGCTGATATTGTGACCCCGGGGCTTAGGGATTTTTTCAAAAAAATATTTTCTGCCGGTTAAGTTTTTGAGGGCTGATTTCTTGTCCTGTTATAAAAAGGCTTCTGTTTTGAGTGCAAAACCTTTCAGGAGAGCATTTTCAAGCTTTTGGCACCATTTTGGAGTGAATTGCCAAAAGTCAGTTTTTTGCTGAAATTGTGACCCCGGGGCTTAGGGATTTTTTCAAAAAAATATTTTCTGCCGGTTAAGGTTTTGAGGGCTGATTTCTTGTCCTGTGATAAAAAGCCTTCTGTTTCGAGTGCCAAACCTTTCAGGAGAGCATTTTCAAGTTTTTGGCACCATTTTGGAGTGAATTGCCAAAAGTCAGATTTTTGCTGAAATTGTGACCCCGGGGCTTAGGGATTTCTTCAAAAAAATATTTTCTGCCGGTTAAGTTTTTGAGGGCTGATTTCTTGTCCTGTGATAAAAAGCCTTCTGTTTCGAGTGCCAAACCTTTCAGGAGAGCATTTTCAAGCTTTTGGCACCATTTTGGAGTGAATTGCCAAAGATCAGATTTTTGCTGAAATTGTGACCCCGGGGCTTAGGGATTTTTTCAAAAAAATACTTTCTGCCGGTTAAGTTTTTGAGGGCTGATTTCTTGTCCTGTGATAAAAGGCCTTCTGTTTCGAGTGCCAAACCTTTCAGGGGAGCATTTGCAACCAGTTGGCACCATTTTTCAGTGAATTGCCAAAAGTCAGATTTTTGCTAAAAAATATTTTCTGCTGGTTAAGTTTTTGAGGGCTGATTTCTTGTCCTGTGATAAAAAGCCTTCTGTTTCGAGTGCCAAACCTTTCAGGAGAGCATTTTCAAGCTTTTAGCACCATTTTTGAATGAATTGCCAAAAGTCAGATTTTTGCTGAAATTGTGACCCCGGGGCTTAGGGATTTTTTCAAAAAAATATTTTCTGCCGGTTAAGTTTTTGAGGGCTGATTTCTTGTCGTGTGATAAAAAGCCTTCTGTTTCCATCGCCAAACCTTTCAGGAGAGCATTTTCAACCTTTGGCACCATTTTTGAGTGAATTGCCAAAATCAGATTTTTGCTGAAATTGTGACCCCGGGGCTTAGGGATTTTTTCAAAAAAATATTTTCTGCCGGTTATGTTTTTGAGGGCTGATTTCTCGTCCTGTGATAAAAAGCCTTCTGTTTTGAGTGCCAAACCTTTCAGGAGAGCATTTGCAACCGGTTGGCACCATTTTTGATTGAACTGCCAAAAGTCAGATTTTTGCTGAAATTGTGACCCCGCGGCTTAGGGATTTTTTCAAAAAAATATTTTCTGCCGGTTAAGTTTTTGAGGGCTGATTTCTTGTCCTGTGATAAAAAGCCTTCTGTTTCGAGTGCCAAACCTTTCAGGGGAGCATTTGCAACCAGTTGGCACCATTTTTGAGTGAATTGCCAAAAGTCAGATTTTTGCTAAAAAATATTTTCTGCTGGTTAAGTTTTTGAGGGGTGATTTCTTGTCCTGTGATAAAAAGCCTCCTGTTTTGAGTGCCAAACATTTCAGGAGAGCATTTTCAAGCTTCTGGCACCATTTTGGAGTGAATTGCCGAAAGTCAGATTTTTGCTGAAATTGTGACCCCGGGGCTTAGGGATTTTTTCAAAAAAATATTTTCTGCCGGTTAAGTTTTTGAGGGCTGATTTCTTATCCTGTGATAAAAAGCCTTCTATTTCGATTGCCAAACCTTTCAGGAGAGCATTTTCAAGCTTTTGGCACCATTTTGGAGTGAATTGCCAAATGTCAGATTTTTGCTGAAATTGTGACCCCGGGGCTTAGGGATTTTTTCAAAAAAATATTTGCTGCCGGTTAAGTTTTTGAGGGCTGATTTCTTGTCCTGTGATACAAAGCCTCCTGTTTTGAGTGCCAAACCTTTCAGGAGAGCATTTTCAAGCTTTTGGCACCATTTTGGAGTGAATTGCCAAAGATCAGATTTTTGCTGAAATTGTGACCCCGGGGCTTAGGGATTTTTTCAAAAAAATATTTTCTGCCGGTTAAGTTTTTGAGGGCTGATTTCTTGTCGTGTAATAAAAAGCCTTCTGTTTCCATCGCCAAACCTTTCAGGGGAGCATTTTCAAGCTTTTGGCACCATTTTGGAGTGAATTGCCAAAAGTCAGATTTTTGCTGAAATTGTGACCCCGGGGCTTAGGGATTTTTTCAAAAAAATATTTTCTGCCGGTTAAGTTTTTGAGGGCTGATTTCTCGTCCTGTGATAAAAAGCCTTCTGTTTTGAGTGCCAAACCTTTCAGGAGAGCATTTGCAACCGGTTGGCACCATTTTTGATTGAACTGCCAAAAGTCAGATTTTTGCTGAAATTGTGACCCCGGGGCTTAGGGATTTTTTCAAAAAAATATTTTCTGCCGGTTAAGTTTTTGAGGGCTGATTTCTTGTCCTGTGATAAAAAGCCTTCTGTTTCGAGTGCCAAACCTTTCAGGGGAGCATTTGCAACCAGTTGGCACCATTTTTAAGTGAATTGCCAAAAGTCAGATTTTTGCTAAAAAATATTTTCTGCCGGTTAAGTTTTTGAGGGCTGATTTCTTGTCCTGTGATAAAAAGCCTTCTGTTTCGAGTGCCAAACCTTTCAGGAGAGCATTTGCAACCGGTTGGCACCATTTTTGATTGAACTGCCAAAAGTCAGATTTTTGCTGAAATTGTGACCCCGGGGCTTAGGGATTTTTTCAAAAAAATATTTTCTGCCGGTTAAGTTTTTGACGGCTGATTTCTTATCCTGTGATAAAAAGCCTTCTATTTCGATTGCCAAACATTTCAGGAGAGCATTTTCAAGCTTTTGGCACCATTTTGGAGTGAATTGCCAAATGTCAGATTTTTGCTGAAATTGTGACCCCGGGGCTTAGGGATTTTTTCAAAAAAATATTTGCTGCCGGTTAAGTTTTTGAGGGCTGATTTCTTGTCCTGTGATAAAAAGCCTTCTGTTTCGAGTGCCAAACCTTTCAGACGAGCATTTGCAACCAGTTGGCACCATTTTTAAGTGAATTGCCAAAAGTCAGATTTTTGCTAAAAAATATTTTCTGCTGGTTAAGTTTTTGAGGGCTGATTTCTTGTCCTGTGATAAAAAGCCTCCTGTTTTGAGTGCCAAACATTTCAGGAGAGCATTTTCAAGCTTTTGGCACCATTTTTGAGTGAATTGCCAAAGATCAGATTTTTGCTGATATTGTGACCCCGGGGCTTAGGGATTTTTTCAAAAAAATATTTTCTGCCGGTTAAGTTTTTGAGGGCTGATTTCTTGTCCTGTGATAAAAAGGCTTCTGTTTTGAGTGCCAAACCTTTCAGGAGAGCATTTTCAAGCTTTTGGCACCATTTTGGAGTGAATTGCCAAAAGTCAGATTTTTGCTGAAATTGTGACCCCGAGGCTTAGGGATTTTTTCAAAAAAATATTTTCTGCCGGTTAAGGTTTTGAGGGCTGATTTCTTGTCCTGTGATAAAAAGCCTTCTGTTTCGAGTGCCAAACCTTTCAGGAGAGCATTTTCAAGTTTTTGGCACCATTTTGGAGTGAATTGCCAAAAGTCAGATTTTTGCTGAAATTGTGACCCCGGGGCTTAGGGATTTTTTCAAAAAAATATTTTCTGCCGGTTAAGTTTTTGAGGGCTGATTTCTTGTCCTGTGATAAAAAGCCTTCTGTTTCGAGTGGCAAACCGTTCAGGAGAGCATTTTCAAGCTTTTGGCACCATTTTGGAGTGAATTGCCAAAAGTCAAATTTTTGCTGAAATTGTGACCCTGGGGCTTAGGGATTTCTTCAAAAAAATATTTTCTGCCGGTTAAGTTTTTGAGGGCTGATTTCTTGTCCTGTGATAAAAAGCCTTCTGTTTCGAGTGCCAAACCTTTCAGGAGAGCATTTTCAAGCTTTTGGCACCATTTTTGAGTGAATTGCCAAAAGTCAGATTTTTGCTGAAATTGTGACCCCGGGGCTTAGGGATTTTTTCAAAAAAATATTTTCTGCCGGTTAAGTTTTTGAGGGCTGATTTCTTGTCGTGTGATAAAAAGCCTTCTGTTTCCATCGCCAAACCTTTCAGGGGAGCATTTTCAAGCTTTTGGCACCATTTTGGAGTGAATTGCCAAAAGTCGGATTTTTGCTGAAATTGTGACCACGGGGCTTAGGGATTTTTTTCAAAAAAATATTTTCTGCCGGTTAAGTTTTTGAGGGCTGATTTCTTGTCCTGTGATAAAAAGCCTTCTGTTTCGAGTGCCAAACCTTTCAGGGGAGCATTTGCAACCAGCTGGCACCATTTTTCAGTGAATTGCCAAAAGTCAGATTTTTGCTAAAAAGTATTTTCTGCTGGTTAAGTTTTTGAGGGCTGATTTCTTGTCCTGTGATAAAAAGACTTCTGTTTCGAGTGCCAAACCTTTCAGGAGAGCATTTTCAACCTTTGGCACCATTTTTGAGTGAATTGCCAAAATCAGATTTTTGCTGAAATTGTGACCCCGGGGCTTAGGGATTTTTTCAAAAAAATATTTTCTGCCGGTTAAGTTTTTGAGGGCTGATTTCTTGTCCTGTGATAAAAAGCCTTCTGTTTCAAGTGCCAAACCTTTCAGGGGAGCATTTGCAACCAGTTGGCACCATTTTTAAGTGAATTGCCAAAAGTCAGATTTTTGCTAAAAAATATTTTCTGCTGGTTAAGTTTTGAGGGCTGATTTCTTGTCCTGTGATAAAAAGCCTCCTGTTTTGAGTGCCAAACATTTCAGGAGAGCATTTTCAAGCTTCTGGCACCATTTTGGAGTGAATTGCCGAAAGTCAGATTTTTGCTGAAATTGTGACCCCGGGGCTTAGGGATTTTTTCAAAAAAATATTTTCTGCCGGTTAAGTTTTTGAGGGCTGATTTCTTATCCTGTGATAAAAAGCCTTCTATTTCGATTGCCAAACCTTTCAGGAGAGCATTTTCAAGCTTTTGGCACCATTTTGGAGTGAATTGCCAAATGTCAGATTTTTGCTGAAATTGTGACCCCGGGGCTTAGGGATTTTTTCAAAAAAATATTTGCTGCCGGTTAAGTTTTTGAGGGCTGATTTCTTGTCCTGTGATAAAAAGCCTCCTGTTTTGAGTGCCAAACATTTCAGGAGAGCATTTTCAAGCTTTTGGCACCATTTTGGAGTGAATTGCCAAAAGTCAGATTTTTGCTGAAATTGTGACCCCGGGGCTTAGGGATTTTTTCAAAAAAATATTTTCTGCCGGTTAAGTTTTTGAGGGCTGATTTCTTTTCCTGTGATAAAAAGCCTTCTATTTCAATTGCCAAACCTTTCAGGAGAGCATTTTCAAGCTTTTGGCACCATTTTGGAGTGAATTGCCAAAAGTCAGATTTTTGCTGAAATTGTGACCCCGGGGCTTAGGGATTTTTTCAAAAAAATATTTTCTGCCGGTTAAGTTTTTGAGGGCTGATTTCTTTTCCTGTGATAAAAAGCCTTCTATTTCAATTGCCAAACCTTTCAGGAGAGCATTTTCAAGCTTTTGGCACCATTTTGGAGTGAATTGCCAAATGTCAGATTTTTGCTGAAATTGTGACCCCGGGGCTTAGGGATTTCTTCAAAAAAATATTTTCTGCCGGTTAAGTTTTTGAGGGCTGATTTCTTGTCCTGTGATAAAAAGACTTCTGTTTCGAGTGCCAAACCTTTCAGGAGAGCATTTTCAACCTTTGGCACCATTTTTGAGTGAATTGCCAAAATCAGATTTTTGCTGAAATTGTGACCCCGGGGCTTAGGGATTTTTTCAAAAAAATATTTTCTGCCGGTTATGTTTTTGAGGGCTGATTTCTCGTCCTGTGATAAAAAGCCTTCTGTTTTGAGTGCCAAACCTTTCAGGAGAGCATTTGCAACCGGTTGGCACCATTTTTGATTGAACTGCCAATAGTCAGATTTTTGCTGAAATTGTGACCCCGGGGCTTAGGGATTTTTTCAAAAAAATATTTTCTGCCGGTTAAGTTTTTGAGGGCTGATTTCTTGTCCTGTGATAAAAAGCCTTCTGTTTCGAGTGCCAAACCTTTCAGGGGAGCATTTGCAACCAGTTGGCACCATTTTTAAGTGAATTGCCAAAAGTCAGATTTTTGCTAAAAAATATTTTCTGCTGGTTAAGTTTTGAGGGCTGATTTCTTGTCCTGTGATAAAAAGCCTCCTGTTTTGAGTGCCAAACATTTCAGGAGAGCATTTTCAAGCTTCTGGCACCATTTTGGAGTGAATTGCCGAAAGTCAGATTTTTGCTGAAATTGTGACCCCGGGGCTTAGGGATTTTTTCAAAAAAATATTTTCTGCCGGTTAAGTTTTTGAGGGCTGATTTCTTATCCTGTGATAAAAAGCCTTCTATTTCGATTGCCAAACCTTTCAGGAGAGCATTTTCAAGCTTTTGGCACCATTTTGGAGTGAATTGCCAAATGTCAGATTTTTGCTGAAATTGTGACCCCGGGGCTTAGGGATTTTTTCAAAAAAATATTTGCTGCCGGTTAAGTTTTTGAGGGCTGATTTCTTGTCCTGTGATAAAAAGCCTCCTGTTTTGAGTGCCAAACATTTCAGGAGAGCATTTTCAAGCTTTTGGCACCATTTTGGAGTGAATTGCCAAAAGTCAGATTTTTGCTGAAATTGTGACCCCGGGGCTTAGGGATTTTTTCAAAAAAATATTTTCTGCCGGTTAAGTTTTTGAGGGCTGATTTCTTTTCCTGTGATAAAAAGCCTTCTATTTCAATTGCCAAACCTTTCAGGAGAGCATTTTCAAGCTTTTGGCACCATTTTGGAGTGAATTGCCAAAAGTCAGATTTTTGCTGAAATTGTGACCCCGGGGCTTAGGGATTTTTTCAAAAAAATATTTTCTGCCGGTTAAGTTTTTGAGGGCTGATTTCTTTTCCTGTGATAAAAAGCCTTCTATTTCAATTGCCAAACCTTTCAGGAGAGCATTTTCAAGCTTTTGGCACCATTTTGGAGTGAATTGCCAAATGTCAGATTTTTGCTGAAATTGTGACCCCGGGGCTTAGGGATTTCTTCAAAAAAATATTTTCTGCCGGTTAAGTTTTTGAGGGCTGATTTCTTGTCCTGTGATAAAAAGGCTTCTGTTTCGAGTGCCAAACCTTTCAGGAGAGCATTTTCAAGCTTTTGGCACCATTTTGGAGTGAATTGCCAAAAGTCAGATTTTTGCTAAAATTGTGACCCCGGGGCTTAGGGATTTTTTCAAAAAAATATTTTCTGCCGGTTAAGTTTTTGAGGGCTGATTTCATGTCCTGTGATAAAAAGCCTTCTGTTTTGAGTGCCAAACATTTCAGGAGAGCATTTTCAAGCTTCTGGCACAATTTTGGAGTGAATTGCCGAAAGTCAGATTTTTGCTGAAATTGTGACCCCAAGGCTTAGGGATTTTATCAAAAAAATATTTTCTGCTGGTTAAGTTTTTGAGGGCTGATTTCTTATCCTGTGATAAAAAGCCTTCTATTTCGATTGCCAAACCTTTCAGGAGAGCATTTTCAAGCTTTTGGCACCATTTTGGAGTGAATTGCCAAATGTCAGATTTTTGCTGAAATTGTGACCCCGGGGCTTAGGGATTTTTTCAAAAAAATATTTTCTGCCGGTTAAGTTTTTGAGGGCTGATTTCTTGTCCTGTGATAAAAAGCCTTCTATTTCGATTGCCAAACCTTTCAGGAGAGCATTTTCAAGCTTTTGGCACCATTTTTGAGTGAATTGCCAAAAGTCAGATTTTTGCTGAAATTGTGACCCCGGGCTTAGGGATTTTTTAAAAAAATATTTTCTGCCGGTTAAGTTTTTGAGGGCTGATTTCTTGTCCTGTGTTAAAAAGGCTTCTGTTTTGAGTGCCAAACCTTTCAGGAGAGCATTTTCAAGCTTTTGGCACCATTTTGGAGTGAATTGCCAAAAGTCAGATTTTTGCTGAAATTGTGACCCCGGGGCTTAGGGATTTTTTCAAAAAAATATTTTCTGCCGGTTAAGGTTTTGAGGGCTGATTTCTTGTCCTGTGATAAAAAGCCTTCTGTTTCGAGTGGCAAACCGTTCAGGAGAGAATTTTCAAGCTTTTGGCACCATTTTGGAGTGAATTGCCAAAAGTCAAATTTTTGCTGAAATTGTGACCCCGGGGCTTAGGGATTTTTTCAAAAAAATACTTTCTGCCGGTTAAGTTTTTGAGGGCTGATTTCTTGTCCTGTGATAAAAAGCCTTCTGTTTCGAGTGCCAAACCTTTCAGGGGAGCATTTGCAACCAGTTGGCACCATTTTTAAGTGAATTGCCAAAAGTCAGATTTTTGCTAAAAAATATTTTCTGCCGGTTAAGTTTTTGAGGGCTGATTTCTTGTCCTGTGATAAAAAGCCTTCTGTTTCGAGTGCCAAACCTTTCAGGAGAGCATTTGCAACCGGTTGGCACCATTTTTGATTGAACTGCCAAAAGTCAGATTTTTGCTGAAATTGTGACCCCGGGGCTTAGGGATTTTTTCAAAAAAATATTTGCTGCCGGTTAAGTTTTTGAGGGCTGATTTCTTGTCCTGTGATAAAAAGCCTTCTGTTTCGAGTGCCAAACCTTTCAGACGAGCATTTGCAACCAGTTGGCACCATTTTTAAGTGAATTGCCAAAAGTCAGATTTTTGCTAAAAAATATTTTCTGCTGGTTAAGTTTTTGAGGGCTGATTTCTTGTCCTGTGATAAAAAGCCTCCTGTTTTGAGTGCCAAACATTTCAGGAGAGCATTTTCAAGCTTTTGGCACCATTTTGGAGTGAATTGCCAAATGTCAGATTTTTGCTGAAATTGTGACCCCGGGGCTTAGGGATTTTTTCAAAAAAATATTTGCTGCCGGTTAAGTTTTTGAGGGCTGATTTCTTGTCCTGTGATAAAAAGCCTTCTGTTTCGAGTGCCAAACCTTTCAGACGAGCATTTGCAACCAGTTGGCACCATTTTTAAGTGAATTGCCAAAAGTCAGATTTTTGCTAAAAAATATTTTCTGCTGGTTAAGTTTTTGAGGGCTGATTTCTTGTCCTGTGATAAAAAGCCTCCTGTTTTGAGTGCCAAACATTTCAGGAGAGCATTTTCAAGCTTTTGGCACCATTTTTGAGTGAATTGCCAAAGATCAGATTTTTGCTGATATTGTGACCCCGGGGCTTAGGGATTTTTTCAAAAAAATATTTTCTGCCGGTTAAGTTTTTGAGGGCTGATTTCTTGTCCTGTGATAAAAAGGCTTCTGTTTTGAGTGCCAAACCTTTCAGGAGAGCATTTTCAAGCTTTTGGCACCATTTTGGAGTGAATTGCCAAAAGTCAGATTTTTGCTGAAATTGTGACCCCGAGGCTTAGGGATTTTTTCAAAAAAATATTTTCTGCCGGTTAAGGTTTTGAGGGCTGATTTCTTGTCCTGTGATAAAAAGCCTTCTGTTTCGAGTGCCAAACCTTTCAGGAGAGCATTTTCAAGTTTTTGGCACCATTTTGGAGTGAATTGCCAAAAGTCAGATTTTTGCTGAAATTGTGACCCCGGGGCTTAGGGATTTTTTCAAAAAAATATTTTCTGCCGGTTAAGTTTTTGAGGGCTGATTTCTTGTCCTGTGATAAAAAGCCTTCTGTTTCGAGTGGCAAACCGTTCAGGAGAGCATTTTCAAGCTTTTGGCACCATTTTGGAGTGAATTGCCAAAAGTCAAATTTTTGCTGAAATTGTGACCCTGGGGCTTAGGGATTTCTTCAAAAAAATATTTTCTGCCGGTTAAGTTTTTGAGGGCTGATTTCTTGTCCTGTGATAAAAAGCCTTCTGTTTCGAGTGCCAAACCTTTCAGGAGAGCATTTTCAAGCTTTTGGCACCATTTTTGAGTGAATTGCCAAAAGTCAGATTTTTGCTGAAATTGTGACCCCGGGGCTTAGGGATTTTTTCAAAAAAATATTTTCTGCCGGTTAAGTTTTTGAGGGCTGATTTCTTGTCGTGTGATAAAAAGCCTTCTGTTTCCATCGCCAAACCTTTCAGGGGAGCATTTTCAAGCTTTTGGCACCATTTTGGAGTGAATTGCCAAAAGTCGGATTTTTGCTGAAATTGTGACCACGGGGCTTAGGGATTTTTTTCAAAAAAATATTTTCTGCCGGTTAAGTTTTTGAGGGCTGATTTCTTGTCCTGTGATAAAAAGCCTTCTGTTTCGAGTGCCAAACCTTTCAGGGGAGCATTTGCAACCAGCTGGCACCATTTTTCAGTGAATTGCCAAAAGTCAGATTTTTGCTAAAAAGTATTTTCTGCTGGTTAAGTTTTTGAGGGCTGATTTCTTGTCCTGTGATAAAAAGACTTCTGTTTCGAGTGCCAAACCTTTCAGGAGAGCATTTTCAACCTTTGGCACCATTTTTGAGTGAATTGCCAAAATCAGATTTTTGCTGAAATTGTGACCCCGGGGCTTAGGGATTTTTTCAAAAAAATATTTTCTGCCGGTTATGTTTTTGAGGGCTGATTTCTCGTCCTGTGATAAAAAGCCTTCTGTTTTGAGTGCCAAACCTTTCAGGAGAGCATTTGCAACCGGTTGGCACCATTTTTGATTGAACTGCCAATAGTCAGATTTTTGCTGAAATTGTGACCCCGGGGCTTAGGGATTTTTTCAAAAAAATATTTTCTGCCGGTTAAGTTTTTGAGGGCTGATTTCTTGTCCTGTGATAAAAAGCCTTCTGTTTCGAGTGCCAAACCTTTCAGGGGAGCATTTGCAACCAGTTGGCACCATTTTTAAGTGAATTGCCAAAAGTCAGATTTTTGCTAAAAAATATTTTCTGCTGGTTAAGTTTTGAGGGCTGATTTCTTGTCCTGTGATAAAAAGCCTCCTGTTTTGAGTGCCAAACATTTCAGGAGAGCATTTTCAAGCTTCTGGCACCATTTTGGAGTGAATTGCCGAAAGTCAGATTTTTGCTGAAATTGTGACCCCGGGGCTTAGGGATTTTTTCAAAAAAATATTTTCTGCCGGTTAAGTTTTTGAGGGCTGATTTCTTATCCTGTGATAAAAAGCCTTCTATTTCGATTGCCAAACCTTTCAGGAGAGCATTTTCAAGCTTTTGGCACCATTTTGGAGTGAATTGCCAAATGTCAGATTTTTGCTGAAATTGTGACCCCGGGGCTTAGGGATTTTTTCAAAAAAATATTTGCTGCCGGTTAAGTTTTTGAGGGCTGATTTCTTGTCCTGTGATAAAAAGCCTCCTGTTTTGAGTGCCAAACCTTTCAGGAGAGCATTTTCAAGCTTTTGGCACCATTTTTGAGTGAATTGCCAAAGATCAGATTTTTTCTGAAATTGTGACCCCGGGGCTTAGGGATTTTTTCAAAAAAATATTTTCTGCCGGTTAAGTTTTTGAGGGCTGATTTCTTGTCCTGTGATAAAAAGGCTTCTGTTTTGAGTGCCAAACCTTTCAGGAGAGCATTTTCAAGCTTTTGGCACCATTTTGGAGTGAATTGCCAAAAGTCAGATTTTTGCTGAAATTGTGACCCCGGGGCTTAGGGATTTTTTCAAAAAAATATTTTCTGCCGGTAAAGGTTTTGAGGGCTGATTTCTTGTCCTGTGATAAAAAGCCTTCTGTTTCGAGTGGCAAACCGTTCAGGAGAGAATTTTCAAGCTTTTGGCACCATTTTGGAGTGAATTGCCAAAAGTCAGATTTTTGCTGAAATTGTGACCCCGGGGCTTAGGGATTTTTTCAAAAAAATATTTTCTGCCGGTTAAGTTTTTGAGGGCTGATTTCTTTTCCTGTGATAAAAAGCCTTCTATTTCAATTGCCAAACCTTTCAGGAGAGCATTTTCAAGCTTTTGGCACCATTTTTGGAGTGAATTGCCAAATGTCAGATTTTTGCTGAAATTGTGACCCCGGGGCTTAGGGATTTTTTCAAAAAAATATTTCTGCCGGTTAAGTTTTGAGGGCTGATTTCTTGTCCTGTGATAAAAAGCCTTCTATTTCGATTGCCAAACCTTTCAGGAGAGCATTTTCAAGCTTTTGGCACCATTTTTGAGTGAATTGCCAAAAGTCAGATTTTTGCTGAAATTGTGACCCCGGGCTTAGGGATTTTTTAAAAAAATATTTTCTGCCGGTTAAGTTTTTGAGGGCTGATTTCTTGTCCTGTGATAAAAAGGCTTCTGTTTTGAGTGCCAAACCTTTCAGGAGAGAATTTTCAAGCTTTTGGCACCATTTTGGAGTGAATTGCCAAAAGTCAAATTTTTGCTGAAATTGTGACCCGGGGCTTAGGGATTTTTTCAAAAAAATACTTTCTGCCGGTTAAGTTTTTGAGGGCTGATTTCTTGTCCTGTGATAAAAAGCCTTCTGTTTCCATTGCTAAAGCTTTCAGGGGAGCATTTTCAAGCTTTTGGCACCATTTTGGAGTGAATTGCAAAGATCAGATTTTTGCTGAAATTGTGACCCGGGGCTTAGGGATTTTTCAAAAAAATATTTTCTGCCGGTTAGGTTTTTGAGGGCTGATTTCTTGTCCTGTGATAAAAGGCTTCTGTTTCGAGTGCCAAACCTTTCAGGAGAGCATTTTCAAGCTTTTGGCACCATTTTGGAGTGAATTGCCAAAGTCAGATTTTTGCTAAAATTGTGACCCCGGGGCTTAGGGATTTTTTCAAAAAATATTTTCTGCCGGTTAAGTTTTGAGGGCTGATTTCATGTCCTGTGATAAAAAGCCTTCTGTTTGAGTGCCAAACATTCAGGAGAGCATTTTCAAGCTTCTGGCACCATTTGGAGTGAATTGCCGAAAGTCAGATTTTTGCTGAAATTGTGACCCAAGGCTTAGGGATTTTATCAAAAAAATATTTTCTGCTGGTTAAGTTTTGAGGGCTGATTTCTTATCCTGTGATAAAAAGCCTTCTATTCGATTGCCAAACCTTTCAGGAGAGCATTTTCAAGCTTTTGGCACCATTTTGGAGTGAATTGCCAAATGTCAGATTTTTGCTGAAATTGTGACCCCGGGGCTTAGGGATTTTTTCAAAAAATATTTTCTGCCGGTTAAGTTTTTGAGGGCTGATTTCTTGTCCTGTGATAAAAAGCCTTCTATTTCGATTGCCAAACCTTTCAGGAGAGCATTTTCAAGCTTTTGGCACCATTTTGGAGTGAATTGCCAAAAGTCAGATTTTTGCTGAAAATGTGACCCCGGGGCTTAGGGATTTTTTCAAAAAATATTTTCTGCCGGTTAAGTTTTTGAGGGCTGATTCTTGTCCTGTGATAAAAAGCCTCCTGTTTTGAGTGCCAAACCTTTCAGGAGAGCATTTTCAAGCTTTTGGCACCATTTTTGAGTGAATTGCCAAAAGTCAGATTTTTGCTGAATTGTGACCCCGGGGCTTAGGGATTTTTTCAAAAAAATACTTTCTGCCGGTTAAGTTTTTGAGGGCTGATTTCTTGTCCTGTGATAAAAAGCCTTCTGTTTCCATTGCTAAAGCTTTCAGGGAGCATTTTCAAGCTTTTGGCACCATTTTGGAGTGAATTGCCAAAAGTCAGATTTTTGCTGAAATTGTGACCCCGGGGCTTAGGGATTTTTTCAAAAAAATACTTTCTGCCGGTTAAGTTTTTGAGGGCTGATTTCTGTCCTGTGATAAAAAGCCTTCTGTTTCGAGTGCCAAAGCTTTCAGGGGAGCATTTTAAAGCTTTGGGCACCATTTTTGAGTGAATTGCCAAAAGTCAGATTTTTGCTGAAATTGTGACCCCGGGGTTTAGGGATTTTGTCAAAAAAATATTTTCTGCCGGTTACGTTTTTGAGGGTTGATTTCTTGTCCTGTGATAAAAAGCCTTCTGTTTCGATTGCCAAACCTTTCAGGAGAGCATTTTCAATCTTCTGGCACCATTTTTGAGTGAATTGCCAAAAGTCAGATTTTTGCTGAAATTGTGACCACGGGGCTTAGGGATTTTTTCAAAAAATATTTTCTGCCGGTTAAGTTTTTGAGGGCTGATTTCTTGTCCTGTGATCAAAAGCCTTCTGTTTCGAGTGCCAAACCTTTCAGGAGAGCATTTTCAAGCTTCTGGCACCATTTTTGAGTGAATTGCCAAAAGTCAGATTTTTGCTGAAATTGTGACCCGGGCTTAGGGATTTTTTCAAAAAATACTTTCTGCCGGTTAAGTTTTTGAGGGCTGATTCTTGTCCTGTGATCAAAAGCCTTCTGTTTCGAGTGCCAAACCTTTCAGGAGAGCATTTTCAAGCTTCTGGCACCATTTTGGAGTGAATTGCCAAAGTCAGATTTTTGCTGAAATTGTGACCCCGGGGCTTAGGGATTTTTTCAAAAAATACTTTCTGCGGTTACGTTTTGAGGGCTGATTTCTTGTCCTGTGATTAAAAGCCTTCTGTTTCGAGTGGCAAACCGTTCAGGAGAGCATTTTCAAGCTTTTGGCACCATTTTGGAGTGAATTTCCAAAAGTCAGATTTTTGCTGAAATGTGACCCCGGGGCTTAGGGATTTTTTCAAAAAATACTTTCTGCCGGTTAAGTTTTTGAGGGCTGATTTCTTGTCCTGTGATAAAAAGCCTTCTGTTTCCATGCTAAAGCTTTCAGGGGAGCATATTTAAGCTTTTGGCACCATTTTGGAGTGAATTGCCAAAAGTCAGATTTTTGCTGAAATAGTGACCCCGGGGCTTAGGGATTTTTTCAAAAAAATATTTTCTGCCGGTTAAGGTTTTGAGGGCTGATTTCTTGTCCTGTGATAAAAAGCCTTCTGTTTCGAGTGCCAAACCTTT